>NW_026512343.1:0-59938 GCF_027579735.1 Bombina bombina
TTTTGCCTTTCTAGCAGGCTTGGATTTATTCCACACTGGAGATGGTTTCCAAACTGAAACTGCTCCTGAGGATGAAGGATTAGGCTTTTGTTCTTTGTTGAAACAAAAGGAACGAAAACGATTATTAGCCCTGTTTTTACCTTTAGATTTTTTATCCTGTGGTAAAAAAGTTCCTTTCCCACCAGTAACAGTTGAGATAATAGAATCCAACTGAGAACCAAATAATTTGTTACCCTGGAAAGAAATGGAAAGTAGAGTTGATTTAGAAGCCATATCAGCATTCCAAGTCTTAAGCCATAAAGCTCTTCTAGCTAAAATAGCTAGAGACATAAACCTGACATCAACTCTGATAATATCAAAAATGGCATCACAGATAAAATTCTTAGCATGCTGAAGAAGAATAATAATATCATGAGAATCATGATGTGTTACTTGTTGCGCTAAAGTTTCCAACCAAAAAGTTGAAGCTGCAGCAACATCAGCCAAAGATATAGCAGGTCTAAGAAGATTACCTGAACACAGATAAGCTTTTCTTAGAAAGGATTCAATTTTCCTATCTAAAGGATCCTTAAATGAAGTACCATCTGACGTAGGAATAGTAGTACGTTTAGCAAGGGTAGAAATAGCCCCATCAACTTTAGGGATTTTGTCCCAAAATTCTAATCTGTCAGACGGCACAGGATATAATTGCTTAAAACGTTTAGAAGGAGTAAATGAATTACCCAATTTATCCCATTCTTTGGAAATTACTGCAGAAATAGCATTAGGAACAGGAAAAACTTCTGGAATAACCACAGGAGATTTAAATACCTTATCCAAACGTTTAGAATTAGTATCAAGAGGACCAGAATCCTCTATTTCTAAAGCAATTAGTACTTCTTTAAGTAAAGAACGAATAAATTCCATTTTAAATAAAAAACAGAATTTATGCTTACCTGATAAATTACTTTCTCCAACGGTGTGTCCGGTCCACGGCGTCATCCTTACTTGTGGGATATTCTCCTCCCCAACAGGAAATGGCAAAGAGCCCAGCAAAGCTGGCCATATAGTCCCTCCTAGGCTCCGCCCACCCCAGTCATTCGACCGACGGACAGGAGGAAATATATATAGGAGAAACCATATGGTAACGTGGTGACTGTAGTTAGAGAAAATAATTCATCAGACCTGATTAAAAAAACCAGGGCGGGCCGTGGGCCCGACACACCCTTGGAGAAAGTAATTTATCAGGTAAGCATAAATTCTGTTTTCTCCAACATAGGTGTGTCCGGTCCACGGCGTCATCCTTACTTGTGGGAACCAATACCAAAGCTTTAGGACACGGATGAAGGGAGGGAGCAAATCAGGTCACCTAAACGGAAGGCACCACGGCTTGCAAAACCTTTCTCCCAAAAATAGCCTCCGAAGAAGCAAAAGTATAAAATTTGAAAAATTTGGCAAAAGAGTGCAGTGAAGACCAAGTCGCTGCCTTACATATCTGGTCAACAGGAACCTCATTCTTGAAGGCCCATGTGGAAGCCACAGCCCTAGTGGAGTGAGCTGTGATACTTTCAGGAGGCTGCCGTCCGGCAGTCTCAAAAGCCAATCTGATAATGCTTTTAAGCCAAAAGGAAAGAGGTAGAAGTTGCTTTTTTACCTCTCCTTTTACCAGAATAAACAACAAACAAAGAAGATGTTTGTCTAAAAACTTCAGTAGCCTCTAAATAGAATTTTAGAGCACGGACTACGTCCAAATTGTGTAACAAACGTTCCTTCTTTGAAACTGGATTCGGACACAAAGAAGGTACAACTATCTCCTGGTTAATATTTTTGTTGGAAACAACCTTCGGAAGAAAACCAGGCTCAGTACGCAAAACCACCTTCTCTGCATGAACCAGATAGGGCGGAGAACACTGCAGAGCAGATAACTCAGAAACTCTTCTAGCGGAAGAAATTGCAACCTAAAACAAAACTTTCCAAGATAATAACTTAATATCTACGGAATGTAAGGGTTCAAACGGAACCCCTTGAAGAACTGAAAGAACTAGATTAAGACTCCAGGGAGGAGTCAAAGGTCTGTAAACAGGCTTGATTCTAACCAGAGCCTGAACAAACGCTTAAACGTCTGGCACAGCTGCCAGCCTTTTGTGAAGTAAAACAGATAAAGCAGAGATCTGTCCCTTCAGAGAACTTGCAGATAATCCTTTCTCCAAACCTTCTTGTAGAAAGGAAAGAATGTTAGGAATTTTTATCTTGTTCCATGGGAATCCTTTAGATTCACACCAACAGATATATTTTTTCCATATATTATGGTAAATTTTTCTAGTTACAGGCTTTCTAGCCTGAATAAGAGTATCTATTACAGAATCTGAAAACCCACGCTTTGATAAAATCAAGCGTTCAAACTCCAAGCAGTCAGTTGGAGGGAAACCAGATTCAGATGTTCGAATGGACCCTGATAAGAAGGTCCTGTCTCAAAGGTAGCTTCCATGGTGGAGCCGATGACATATTCACCAGGTCTGCATACCAAGTCCTGCGTGGCCACGCAGGAACTATCAAGATCACCGAAGCCCTCTCCAGATTGATCCTGGCTACCAGCCTGGGAATGAGAGGAAACGGTGGGAATACATAAGCTAGGTTGAAGATCCAAGGTGCTACTATTGTATCCAATAGAGTCGCCTTGGGATCCCTGGATTTGGACCCGTAACAAGGGACCTTGAAGTTCTGACGAGAGGCCATCAGAACCATGTCTGGAATGCCCCATAATTGAGTTATTTGGGCAAAGATTTCCGGATGGAGTTACCACTCCCCCGGATGCTCCTCCATCGCCAGGGAACTCCTTGTTTCCCCCTGATGGTTGATATATGTAACAGTCGTCATGTTGTCTGATTGAAACCTTATGAATTTGGCCTTTGCTAGTCGAGGCCAAGCCTTGAGAGCATTGAATATCGCTCTCAGTTCCATTATGTTTATCGGGAGAAGAGAGTCTTCCCGAGATCATAGACCCTGAGCTTTCAGGGGTTCCCAGACCGCGCCCCAGCCCACCAGACTGGCGTCGGTCGTGACAATGACCTGCTCTGGTCTGCGGAAGCTCATTCCCTGTGACATGTTGTCCAGGGTCAGCCACCAACGGAGTGAATCTCTGGTTATTTGATCTACTTGTATCGTCGGAGACAAGTCTGTATAATCCCCATTCCACTGAGCATGCACAGGTGTAATGGTCTTAGATGAATTCGTGCAAAAGGAACTATGTCCATTGCCGCAACCATCAAACCTACTACTTCCATGCACTGCGCTATGGAAGGAAGAAGAACAGAATGAAGTACCTGACAAGAACTTAGAAGTTTTGATTTTCTGGCCTATGTCAGAAAAATCTTCATTTCTAAGGAAACTATTATTGTTCCCAAGAAGGGAACTCTTGTTGACGGGGACAGAGAACTTTTTTCTATGTTCACTTTCCACCTGTGAGATCTGAGAAAGGCTAGGACAATGTCCGTATGAGCCCTTGCTTTTGACAGAGACGACACTTGAATCAGGATGTCGTCCAAGTAAGGTACTACTGCAATGCCCCTTGGTCTTAGCACCGCTAGAAGGGACCCAAGTACCTTTGTGAAAATCCTTGGAGCAGTGGCTAATCCGAATGGAAGTGCCACAAACTGGTAATGCTTGTCCAGAAAGACGAACCTTAGGAACCGAAGATGTTCCTTGTGGATAGGAATATGTAGATACGCATCCTTTAAATCCACCGTGGTCATGAATTGACCTTCCTGGATGGTAGGAAGGATCGTTCTGGTTTCCATTTTGAACGATGAGACCCTTCGAAACTTGTTTAGAATCTTGAGATCTAAAATTGGTCTGAATGTTCCCTCTTTTTTGGGAATAAGAACAGGTTGGAGTAAAAACCCATCCCTTGTTCTCCTAATGGAACAGGATGAATCACTCCCATGCTTAACAGGTCTTCTACCCAGTGTAAGAATGCCTGTCTTTTTATTTGGTTCGAAGATAATTGAGACCTGTGGAACCTTCCCCTTGGGGGTAGTTCCCTGAATTCCAGGAGATAACCTTGAGAAACTATTTCTAGAGCCCAAGGATCCTGAACATCTCTTGCCCAAGCCTGAGCAAAGAGAGAAAGTCTGCCCCCCACCAGATCCGGTCCCAGATCGGGGGCCAACACTTCATGCTGTTTTGGTAGCAGTGGCAGGTTTCTTGGCCTGCTTACCCTTGTTCCAGCCTTGCATCGGTCTCCAGGCTGGCTTGGTTTGAGAAGTATTACCCTCTTGCTTAGAGGGTGTAGAATTTGAGGCTGGTCCGTTTCTGCGAAAGGGACGAAAATTTGGCTTATTTTTAGCCTAAAAGACCTATCCAGAGGAAGGGCGTGGCCCTTTCCCCCAGTGATGTCTGAAATAATCTCTTTCAAGTCAGGGCCAAACAGTGTTTTACCCTTGAAAGGGATGTTAAGCAATTTGGTCTTGGAGAACACATCCGCTGACCAAGACTTTAGCAAAAGCGCTCTGCGCGCCACGATAGCAAACCCTGAATTATTCGCCGCTAATCTAGCTAATTGCAAAGCGGCATCTAAAATAAAAGAGTTAGCCAATTTAAGTGCTTGAACTCTGTCCAAAACCTCCTCGTACGAAGATTCTTTATTGAGCGACTTTTCTAGTTCTTCGAACCAGAAACACGCAGCTGTAGTGACAGGAACAATGCATGAAATTGGTTGTAGAAGGTAACCTTGCTGAACAAACATCCTTTTAAGCAAACCCTCTAACCTTTAATCCATAGGATCTTGAAAGCACAACTATCTTCTATAGGAATAGAAGTGCGTTTGTTTAGAGTAGAAACCGCCCCCTCGACCTTGGGGACTGTATGCCATAAGTCCTTTCTGGGGTCGACTATAGGAAATAATTTCTTAAATATAGGGGGAGGAACAAAAGGTATGCCGGGCCTTTCCCACTCCTTATTTACTATGTCCGCCACCCGCTTGGGTATAGGAAAAGCATCGGGGGGCACCGGAACCTCTAGGAACTTGTCCATCTTACCTAATTTCTCTGGAATGACCAAATTGTCACAATCATCCAGAGTAGATAATACCTCCTTAAGTAGTGCGTGGAGATGTTCTAATTTAAATTTAAAAGTTACATCAGGTTCTGCTTGTTGAGAAATTTTCCCTGAATCTGAAATTACTCCCTCAGACAAAACCTCCCTCCTGGCCCCTTCAGATTGGTGTGAGGGTATGACAGAACAATTATCATCAGCGTCCTCTTGCTCTTCAGTGTTTAAAACAGAGCAATCGCGCTTTCTCTGGAAAAAAATGCTTGCAATAGAATTATCCATTACAGCCGTTAATTTTTGTATGGTAATAAGTATTGGCGCACTAGATGTACTAGGGGCCTCTTGTGTGGGCAAAACTGGTGTAGACACAGAAGGGGATGATGCAGTACCATGCTTACTCCCCTCATTTGAGGAATCATCTTGGGCAATATCATTATCTATGGCATTATTATCCCTACTTTGTTTGGACATTATGACACAATTATATCACATATATTTAAATGGGGAGACACATTGGCTTTCATACATATAGAGCATCATTATCTGATGGTTCAGACATGTTAAACAGGCTTAAACTTGTCAACAAAGCACAAAAAACGTTTTACAATAAAACCGTTACTGTCACTTTAAATTTTAAAACTGAACACACTTTATTACTGAATATGTGAAAAAGTATGAAGGAATTGTTCAAAATTCACCAAAATTTCACCACAGTATCTTAAAGCCTTAAAAGTATTGCACACCAAATTTGAAAGCTTTAACCCTTAAAATAACGGAACCGGAGCCGTTTTTACATTTAACCCCTATACAGTCCCAGGTATCTGCTTTGCTGAGACCCAACCAAGCCCAGAGGGGAATACGATACCAAATGATGCCTTCTATAAGCTTTTTCAGTGGTTCTTAGCTCCTCACATGCATCTGCATGCCATGCTTTCCAAAAACAACTGCGTATTAGTGGCGCGAAAATGAGGCTCTGCCTATGACTAGAAAAGGCCCCCAGTGAAAAAGGTGTCCAATACAGTGCCTGCCGTTTTTTTTTTTAAAACAATCCCCAAGATTATAACAACTATTAATAGTAATAATCTGCCAAATATACTTAGTAAAGTAATCGTTTTAGCCCAGAAAAATGTCTACCAGTTTTTTAAGCCCTAATGAAGCCCTTTATTCTTTTACTTAAACTAAGAAAATGGCTTACCGGATCCCATAGGGAAAATGACAGCCTTCCAGCATTACCAAGTCTTGTTAGAAATGTGTCATACCTCAAGCAGCAAAGTCTGCCCACTGTTTCCCCCAACTGAAGTTACTTCATCTCAACAGTCCTGTGTGGAAACAGCCATCGATTTTAGTAACGGTTGCTAAAATCATCTTCCTCTTACAAACAGAAATCTTCATCTCTTTTCTGTTTCAGAGTAAATAGTACATACCAGCACTATTTTAAAATAACAAACTCTTGATTGAAGAACAAAAACTACATTTAAACACCAAAAAACTCTAAGCCATCTCCGTGGAGATGTTGCCTGTGCAACGGCAAAGAGAATGACTGGGGTGGGCGGAGCCTAGGAGGGACTATATGGCCAGCTTTGCTGGGCTCTTTGCCATTTCCTGTTGGGGAGGAGAATATCCCACAAGGATGACGCCGTGGACCGGACACACCTATGTTGGAGAAATGAAGATTTATCAGCATCAATCTCTGAGACAGAATCCTCTGAACCAGAAGAGTCATCAGAATCAGAATGATGATGTTCATTTAAAAATTCATCTGTAGGGAGAGAAGTTTTAAAAGATTTTTTACGTTTACTAGAAGGAGAAATAACAGACATAGCCTTCTTTATGGATTCAGAAACAAAATCTCTTATGTTATCAGGAACATTCTGCACCTTAGATGTTGAAGGAACTGCAACAGACAATGGTACTTTACTAAAGGAAATATTATCTGCATTAACAAGTTTGTCATGACAATTAATACAAACAACAGCCGGAGGAATAGCTACCAAAAGTTTACAGCAGATACACTTAGCTCTGGTAGATCCAGCACTAGACAGCGATTTTCCTGTAGTATCTTCTGACTCAGATGCAACGTGAGACATCTTGCAATATGCAAGAGAAAAAACAACATATAAAGCAAAATTGATCAAATTCCTTAAATGACAGTTTCAGGAATGGGAAAAAATGCAAAAGAACAAGCTTCTAGCAACCAGAAGCAATGAAAAATGAGACTTAAATAATGTGGAGACAAAAGCGACGCCCATATTTTTTAGCGCCAAATAAGACGCCCACATTATTTGGCGCCTAAATGCTTTTGGCGCCAAAAATGACGCCACATCCGGAACGCCGACACTTTTGGCGCAAAATAACGTCAAAAAATGACGCAACTTCCGGCGACACGTATGACGCCGGAAACGGAAAAGATTTTTTGCGCCAAAAAAGTCTGCGCCAAGAATGACGCAATAAAATGAAGCATTTTCAGCCCCCGCGAGCCTAACAGCCCACAGGGAAAAAGAGTCAAATTTTTGAAGGTAAGAAAAAATGATTAATTCAAATGCATTATCCCAAATATGAAACTGACTGTCTGAAAAATAAGGAAAGTTGAACATTCTGAGTCAAGGCAAATAAATGTTTGAATACATATATTTAGAACTTTATAAACAAAGTGCCCAACCATAGCTTAGAGTGTCACAGAAAATAAGATTTACTTACCCCAGGACACTCATCTACATGTTTGTAGAAAGCCAAACCAGTACTGAAACGAGAATCAGCAGAGGAAATGGTATATATAAGAGTATATCGTCGATCTGAAAAGGGAGGTAAGAGATGAATCTCTACGACCGATAACAGAGAACCTATGAAATAGACCCCGTAGAAGGAGATCACTGCATTCAAATAGGCAATACTCTCCTCACATCCCTCTGACATTCACTGCACGCTGAGAGGAAAACCGGGCTCCAACTTGCTGCGGAGCGCATATCAACGTAGAATCTAGCACAAACTTACTTCACCACCTCCATCGGAGGCAAAGTTTGTAAAACTGAATTGTGGGTGTGGTGAGGGGTGTATTTATAGGCATTTTGAGGTTTGGGAAACTTTGCCCCTCCTGGTAGGAATGTATATTCCATACGTCACTAGCTCATGGACTCTTGCTAATTACATGAAAGAAATGACAGCCTTCCAGCATTACACAGTCTTGTTAGAAAATGGCTAGTCATACCTTGAGCAGAAAAGTCTGCAAACTGTTCCCCCCAACTGAAGTTCTCTCATCTCAACAGTCCTGTGTGGGAACAGCAATCGATTTTAGTTACTGCTGCTAAAATCATACTCCTCTTTTAAACAGAACTCTTCATCTCTTTCTGTTTCAGAGTAAATAGTACATACCAGCACTATTTTAAAATAACAAACTCTTGATAGAAGAAATAAAAAAACTACAACTAACACCACAAACTCCTCACCATCCCCGTGGAGATGCTACTTGTTCAGAGCGGCAAGGAGAATGACTGGGGGGCGGAGCCAGAGGGGGAGCTATATGGACAGCTCTTGCTGTTTGCTCTCCTTGCCTTTCCCTGTAGGGGAGGAGAATATCCCACAAGTAATGGATGACGCCGTGGACCGGACACACCAATGTTGGAGAAATAATATAGGGACTCCAGTAACATCCCTCTTATTAAAATAGGTTTTACTGCTTACCCCATCCCCATACAGGGAAATAATGCCAGCCAGTTCTGATACACCAAGTCTCCTCAGAAAAAAAGGCTGCACATACCTTAATGTTGCTTGTAGCATGAAACCGGTCTCCACACTGAAGATGTCTCATGGTTACCTTCAGAAGTCTTGTGGGAACCAGCGTGGATCTTAGCTACAAATGCTAAGATCATCAAACCTCAGGGCAGAAATCTTCTTCCATATCCCCCTGAGGAAAAAATAGTACGCACCGGTACCATTTAAAATAAAAAAACTTCTTAATTGAAGAAACTAAAACTAACACCTCACTTTACCATGTCTTCCTATTATAACACAGGCAAAGAGAATGACTGAGGGTGGAGGGAAAGGGGAGGGGCTATATATACAGCTCTGCTGTGGTGCTCTTTGCCACTTCCTGTTAGCAGGAGCTTAATATCCCACAAGGATGAAATCCGTGGATTCGTCATATCTTTGTAAAAGAAATCTTAATCTGCCCCCTAGCAGCTGAGCTGGAATGAGGGCCGCACCTTCATGCAGACTTGGGGACTGGCTTTGGTTTCTTAAATGGCTTGGATTTATTCCAATTTGAAGAAGGTTTCCAATTTTAAAAAAAGATTCCTTGGGGGAAGAATTAGGGTTCTGTGAAAGGAATGAAAACGGTTAGAAGGTTTAATTTTATCCTGAGGCAAAAAAACTCCCTTCCCCCCAGTGACAGTTGAAATAATAGAATCCAACTGAGAACCAAATAACTTATTACCTTGGAAAGAGATAGCAATCTAGATTTAGAAGTCATGTCAGCATTCCAAGATTTAAGCCACAAAGCTCTTCTAGCTAAAATAGCTAAAGACAGATTTAACATCGATTTTGATAACAAAAATGGCATCACAAATAAAATGATTAGCATGTTGAAGTAAGCGAACAATGCTAGACAAATCAGAATCCAATTCTTGTTGCGCTAAATTTTCCAACCAAAAAGTTGATGCAACTGCAACAGCCAAAGAAATTGCAGGCCTGAGAAGAAGCCTATAAATAGGATTTCCTTAGATAAGATTCAAGTTTCCTATCTAAAGGATCTTTAAAAGAAGTACTATCTTCCATAGGAATAGTAGTAAGTTTAGCAAGAGTAGAGATAGCCCCATCAACTTTGGGTATCTTTTCCCAAAACTCCAATGTAACTGCTGGCAAAGGATACAATTTTTTTTAAACCCTGAAAAAGGAATAAAAGAAGTACCAGACCTATTCCATTCCTTAACACTCATATCAGAAATAGCATCAGGAACTGGAAAAACCTCTGGAGTAACCACAGGAGGTTTATAAACAGAATTTAAACGTTTACTAGTTTTAATATCAAGAGGACTAGATTCCTCAATATCCAATGTAATCAACACTTCTTTTAACAAAGAACGAATATACTCCATTTTAAATAAATAAGTAAAATTTGTCAGTGTCAGTATCTGTGGAAGGATCTTTTAAATCAGATAGTTCCTCAGAGGAGGATAATTCAGTATGTTCTCATAAATTTGATGAAATTTCAAATGACCGACAAGTTTTAAAAGACCTTTTACGTTTTAGAAGGCGGGATGCCAGACAAAGCTTTCTGAATAGAATCAGTAATACATTCTTTTAAATTCACAGGTATATCTTGTACATTAGATGTTAAAGGAACAGCAACAGGCAATGTACTATTACTGATGGACACATTATCTGCATGTAAAGGTTTATCTTGACAACTATTACAAACCACAGCTGGAGATATAATCTCCACAAGTTTACAACAAATGCACTTAGCTTACGTAGAACTGTTATCATGCAGCAGGGTTCCAACAGTGATTTATGGGACAGGATCAAATTGAGACATCTTGCAAATGTAAGAGAAAAAAAAAATGCAAACAGCAAAGCCCTCTGATAGAGAAAAAAGGCAAGAGGCATATAGGAATGGGGTTTAAAATAATGAAAATATTTGGCACCAAGTATGACGCACAACACAAAAAAAAAAAATTTGTTGCCAACATCCGGAAATGACACGCTCGCGTCATTGAAGACGCAACCTTGTGAAAGGACTCTGCGTCAACTAAGACGCCGGAAGTGACGAATTTGCGTCATCGAACGTAACTTTGCGCCAAAAATGACGCAATATACTTTGGCATTTTGCGAGCCTAATTCTGCCGGCGAATTTAAAATGACAGTCAATTGGGGGGAAAAAAAAAACACGACTATACCCTAGTTAAGAATTACATTTTTCCTAAAAAATGCATTTCCCAGATATGAAACCGACAGTCTGCAAAAGGAAATATACTGAAAACTTGAATCATGGGAAATATAAGTACAATACATATATTTAGAACTTTATATAAATACATAAAGTGCCAGACCATAGCTTAGAGTGTCTTAAGTAATGAAAACATACTTACCAAAGGACACCCATTCACATATAGCAGATAGCCAAACCAGTACTGAAACAGTTATCAATAGAGGTAATGGAATATGAGAGTATATCGTCGATCTGAAAAGGGAGGTAGGAGATTAATCTCTACAACCGATAACAGAACCTATGAAAGATCTCCCGTGAGGAAAACCATTTAATTCAATAGTTGATACTCCCTTCACATCCCTCTGATGTACACTGTATTGGGTTTCAAAATGTTGAGAAGTGCATATCAACATAGAAATCTAACTGAATTGTGGGTGTGGTGAGGGGTGTATTTATAGGCATTTTGAGGTTTGGGAAACTTTGCCCCTCCCGGTAGGATTGTATATCCCATACGTCACTAGCTCAGGGACTCTTGCCAATTACATGAAAGAAATGAACTTTTTATTTCTCACAAAAAATGGCACCTATATACTCACCACCTCCTAGACCCAGGCAACCAGAGAAGAAGTGACCTCTGACAGCTAGCTTGGTCAGGGAAGAGAAAACTAAAGTGTAACCACACACTGTCACGAGGTGCACAAGGCAGAACTGCTACTGCTATGAGAAAAAGCACGCCAAAGCTACAAGTTACGCAGCATTCAAAGTGAAAGTTAAAAAAAAAAAAAAAAAACTACTATGTTCCGTTGCCGCATAACAGTCTGAGCCCCAAAAAATAAATCACACATAAAGCAGCATAAAATCAAAGTATCACATTTGATTAATCCCCACTTTTCAATAACCTCCCTCAGGAGATATTAACCCATGATTCTATAAAGAAAGGAGTCACACTGTGACCCTGTCTTCAGCAATTTCAATCAAAGGTGTTTCTCAATACTATGGTAAATTGGCAACTTTAAAAAGCTTTAAATGTAAAACTAAAATATCTCCCAGAAAAAAAAATGTTTTAATTCTGCATAGTAAGACATCTTTACATGTTCTTTAATTGTTGTGCCTGCTTATCCTGTAATTTAAATCTGAACATTGTAGATATATAACCAATTAATTGCAGTGTTGCTCGAGTGTAAGACAGCATTATTTTCGCATGTTCAATGCCCATTTAATGGAGCAATATACGCTTTTGAAGTTGCATGAAACCTTGGTCAGGTTGGTTGTTATCCTGAAAACAAATTTGTTTTAGGAAATGAGATGATATCCATTGTTCCAGATTTGACAGGTTTATTAAAACCAAAACAATGACACAAAGCAAATAAATAAAAAAAGGTTTATTAAATCGTTTAGGACTTGAAAAAAGTCACAATATTTAATGCACTTAAATGTTTCCATTTTGCAACAAGTGTGCTCTGTACAGCACCAACCCAAATGGATTGATTTGCTTCTTAAATATAAGACATATTTACATGACAAAAAACTTAAAATGTTTAAGTGATGGACACATTCTGCATAAGCTAAGACAGCAAGGAAAATATACAAATATATCCAACAATACAGGGCAAGGAAAGAAATTTGTAGTTAACGAAAACAAAAACATGATGACAGTAAGGCAATCTGAAATCCTATAAACAATATACCATACTTACCAAAGTGGTATATCACTGCCCTTCTTGAGAATGGTTTATTCATAATTCCTCTAAAGGACATTAAAACATACAAAAATGTTTTTAACAAGGTTGGGTGTTAATTTTTTTTCGGGGGGGAGGGGAGGGAAAATATATCCTATTTTCACTGCCTTTTACGGGAAATACATTCGTGGTGCTCCAAAATGTGGCAACTATATGAGAATTGAACTAAAGTGCTTTTATATAAATTAAAAATAATTAGAGCAGCAACTAAAGCATGTCAACTAGATAAAAAAAATAAAACGTTAATTATAAGCTTAAAACCAAGAAAATAAAAAATTGCCAACTTAAAGTGAAAGTCAATTTTCAGCAATGAGTGCCCGGTTTCTAAAAACACTTTTTAAAAACAGGGGCACTTTCATTGATGAAAATTTACATTGCACTGGATTTGTAGAAATACTTACCTTTTTGCTTCTGCAAACCCAGATCGGCGATCCCAGCCCCAGTTCCTCTGTACTGACGTCAGAAATGAAAAAAACGGCTTCCTCCAATCATGGCTTGCACCCAAGATTGTCCATCTCATGATGCCCAGCTGTGATAGGAGGAAGCCGGTTTCGTCATTGCTGTGGTTGTACAGCAGGAAGAAGAAGGCGGGGGATCATCAATCCGGCTTTGCAGAAGTAAAAGGTAAGTATTTCTACAAATCCGGTGCAATGTAAATTTTCATCAATGAAAGTGCCCCTGTTTTTAAAAACCGGGCACTCATTGCTGAAAATTGACCTTCACTTTAAGTAAAAGTCACATAATCCTTTTCACAAAGTTTGAACCTTCCCTCTAAGGCCGTCATTGCTAGAAAAATATTTGAATCTATTTACAGTTTGAACATCTATGACATTATTTCTAAGTCTGTGCTTTATTTACGTTAATCCCTCCCCCCCCCCCCCCCCCCCAGTTTAATAGGTTTGTAAATCAACTACAGTAGATAATTTTGAATAAAAAAAAACAAAAAAAAAACGGATGGTTAAAAATTTCACATCAGTGGTTCTTAACTTGTGCTAATTACTTGAGTGTAAATCACTAAAAGTATCATTTTCTGAGATACAAAATGAGTATATTAAAATTCATTTTCCCACAAATGAGTTAATATTTTATGGAAGAAAAAAAAAAAAAAAAATAAACACTTAAGAATAGGAAACCTGACCAGCTCTGGTACATTTTCCAGTGTACAAATTTTAACAAAAATGTTTTAACGCAATTACCCATCAGTACTTAATGTTTTGATTCCATCAAGAGATTTTTTTTTGCCCAACATAAAACAGGTCAATGGAAACATTATGAAACAAAGAACAGAAAGGAATAAAGTTGGTGTGGTGCAGTCACTTGCTGGACTGTCTGAAATGCTTTAAGCCAGAAGTACTTAATGTCCGTGACCTCTGTCTAAGTATTAGTTTTCCAGGAAGATCAATATTATCAAACAATGGGCTATCTATGATTTCTTCAGCCTCCGGTCTTTCACTTGGATTAGGAGAAAGCATGTGCAGGACCATGTTTTGCTGCAAAACAAAACCAGAAATAGATACTATAAATATATTTAATACTTAGGACTATATAGCACTACAGGTAAAAAAACCTTTATCCAAAATCAATGGGACTAAAAAGGTTTAAATTTTGGAATATTTATAGATTTCCATCTGTAAGAATGAGACAGCTTGGAGTGGGTGACCAAGTGTAAACAATCTTGTGATTTAGACAATATTTAAATGTCATAATACAGCTTATACATGCAATCTAAAGCCAGTTTTTTTTTTATATATAATTTATACTTTTGTATACCTATTGACCTCAGAAATATAGTACAGTACTAAAATCAGAAAGGTCATTATTGTTTTAAATAAATAGACTATAATTTGCATTTTAGAACTCAAAAAACAATGTAGAAAACAGAAATGTTTACTTATGGGGGGGGGGGGGGGAATTGTAATAATTTTTAAAATAAAAACCATGATGAAAGTTTGGATTTTGGAATATAAAGTTTGAGGATTTGTATCTGTATAAACTAAATATAAATACCTCTTGGATATATTTCTGAGTAAAAAGTGCAGGGAACTTCAGGTCTCGTAGCTCTGTAAGGGTCTTTAAAAGAAGATACAAATGAATACACAATATGCACACAAAAAAACAAACCCCCCACTATTCTAAAGCTTCCCCAACACATGAAGACTAAGATTATCCAAGCAAAAGGGTTTTGCATAGCTCAAACAGAATTTGTGTAAGCTTGACTATAGTCCCTGCTTTTTAGCTTCTGAGAAAAAAAATAAAAAAAAATAATGATATACGATATTGCTTTATTACTTACTCTGACTCTTTCCATTTGTGTACTAAAAGGGTACAACAGTTCAAATAAGATCAGTCCCAGTGAGTATATATCCACCTTATGCGAGTAACTTTGTCCATATAGCTACAAACAAAAAATATTATTAGTCCACAAGTACCAAGAACAAAAAAGGTCATGTCAGGTTTTAAATTTTCCCTTAACACAATGCATTTAAAAAAAAAAAAAAAAAAAAAAAAAGTATGAAATAAATAATTTAATAGGATGTGTGTAGAAAGGAAATACATTTACAAAAGTGGTGTACCTGCTCTGGACTCATATAGAGTTTTGTTCCCACTTGTCCCGTATGTCTGGCATATGCTGGCATCGGTGTCAAAACTGCTTCATCATCTTCTTGGTCCATTTCAGTAACCAGTCCAAAGTCACCTACTTTAACTACATCATCTAATGTAAAAAATATATTGGAAGGCTAAAGGAAGCAAGAAAAAAAAAAAAAAAAAAAAAAAAAAAATTTAAAATCACAGAACAACAAAGAGTGTAATTTTTAAGTGGGGATGGAGAAAGCAAATGATACAGTTCTCCCTTGTAACTTAAGGAAGCATTGCACAAATTGTAGCTCTTTTCTGAATGAGGCACATAAGAAAAATGCAGTTTCCTGGCTCATATGACAACAGAAAAATAATAAATAAAATAAAAAATAGTGTGGGGGCTGTGAAACGATTGGCCAAAAAAAAAAAAATAACATGCTTTACACAAAGCAACAAATATGCTCAGCGTGTTTCTATGTTCATACTCGACTATACAACCGGTTTAAAGTAACAAAAAGAGGGAGGGAGCGGAAAACAAAAAAAAAAAATTAAATAGATTTTTGGCTGATAAAGTTAAAATAGTTGGATAGTGCATGTGGTTTTATATGCACTCATAAAGCACAACTTTTTGTCTATATCAAGTTGGAAGTTTGTAATGTTTTGCCCTCACTACGTAGGAACTTTAAAAAAAAAAATTAAAATAAAAAAAAACACACCACACATTAAGATGCTGCATATACGAACCCCCACCCCAAAAAAACATAAATTTATCAGGTAAGCATAAATTATTTCTCTTGTGATGTATCGAGTCCACGGATTCATCCTTACTTGTGGGATATTCTCCTTCCCTACAGGAAGTGGCAAAGAGCACCCACAGCAGAGCTGTCTATATAGCTCCTCCCTTAGCTCCACCCCCCAGTCATTCGACCAAAGGCTAGGAAGAAAAAGGAGAAACCATAGGGTGCAGTCGTGACTGAAAGTTTTAAAATAAAAATATATATGATTGTCTTAATAAACAGGGCGGGCCGTGGACTCGATACATCACAAGAGAAATAAATTTATCAGGTAAGCATAAATTATGTTTTCTCTTGTAAGATCAAGTCCACGGATTCATCCTTACTTGTGGGATACCAATACCAAAGCTTTAGGACACGGATGAAGGGAGGGACAAGACAGGGACCTTAAACGGAAGGCACCACTGCTTGTAGAACCTTTCTCCCAAAAATAGCCTCCAAAGAAGCAAAAGTATCAAATTTGTAAAATTTGGAAAAAGTATGAAGCGAAGACCAAGTCGCCGCTTTACAAATCTGTTCAACAGAAGCCTCATTTTTAAAAGCCCATGTGGAAGCCACAGCTCTAGAATGAGCAGTAATTCTTTAAGGAAGCTGCTGTCCAGCAGTCTCATAGGCCAAACAGATGATGCTTTTCAGCCAAAAGGAAAGAGGTAGCCGTAGCCTTTTGACCTCTCCGCTTACAAGAATAAACAACAAACAATGAAGATGTTTGACGGAAATCTTTAGTTGCTTGTAAGTAGAACTTTAAAGCACGAACCACATCAAGATTGTGCAACAGACGTTCCTTCTTTGATGAAGGATTAGGACACAGTGAAGGAACAACAATTTCTTGATTGATATTCTTATTAGAAACAACCTTAGGAAGAAACCCAGGTTTGGTACGCAAAAACCACCTTATCTGCATGGAAAACAAGATAAGGGGAATCGCACTGTAAAGCAGATAGCTCAGAAACTCTTCGAGCCGAAGAGATAGCTACTAAAAACAAAACTTTCCAAGATAGAAGCTTAATATCCATGGAATGCATAGGTTCAAACAGAACCCCTTGAAGAACTTTAAGAACTAAGTTTAGGCTCCATGGCGGAGCAACAGGTTTAAATACAGGCTTGATTCTGACCAAAGCCTGACTAAATGCTCGAACATCCGGGACATCTGCCAGACGTTTGTGTAGAAGAATAGACAAAGCAGATATTTGTCCTTATAAGGAACTAGCTAATAATCACTTCTCCAAACCTTCTTGGAGAAAAGACAATATTCTAGGAATCCTAATCTTACTCCACGAGTAACCTTTGGATTCACACCAATAAACATATTTGCGCCAAATCTTATGACAGGCTTTCTAGCCTGAATCAGGGTATCAATGACCGACTCAGAGAAACCACGCTTTGAAAGAATCAGGCGTTCAATCTCCAAGCAGTCAGACGCAGAGAAATTAGATTTGGATGCGTGAATGGACCTTGGATTAGAAGGTCCTGCCTCATTGGCAGAGAGTCCACGGTAGAACCAAGGACATGTCCACTAGGTATGCATACCAAGTCCTGCGTGGCCATGCAGGTGCTATCAGAATCACAGAAGCTCTTTCCTGCTTGATTCTGGCAACCAGACGTGGGAGGAGAGGAAATGGTGGAAATACATAGGCCAGATTGAGGGACCAGGGCACTGCTAGAGCATCTATCAGTACCGCCTGGGGATCCCGGGACCTGGACCCGTAACGAGGAAGTTAGGCATTCTGACGGGACGCCATCAGATCCAATTCTGGTGTGCCCCATAGCTGAATCAGCTGGGCAACTACCTCCGGATGGAGTTCCCACTCCCCCGGATGAAAAGTCTGACTTAGGAAATCCGCCTCCCAGTTCTCTACTCCTGGGATGTGGATTGCTGAGAGATGGCAAGAGTGATCCTCTGCCCATCGGATTATTTTGGTTACCTCCATCGCTAGAGAACTCCTTGTTCCTCCTTGATGATTGATATAAGATACAGTTGTGATGTTGTCCGACTGAAACCTGATGAATTTGGCCGCAGCAAGCTGAGGCCACGCCTGAAGCGCATTGAATATCGCTCTCAGTTCTAAAATATTTATCGGGAGAAGAGATTCCTCCCGAGACCATAAGCCCTGTGCTTTCAGGAAGTTCCAGACTGCACCCCAGCCTAGCATATGTCATTACAATGAGCCACTCTAGCCTGTGAAAACACATTCCCTGAGACAACCACCAGAGAAGAGAATCTCTGGTCTCCTGGTCCAGATGCAGTTGAGGAGACAAATCTGCATAATCCCCATGCCACTGTTTGAGCATGCATAGTTGTAGTGGTCTGAGGTGTAGGCGGGCAAAAGGAACTATGTCCATTGCCGCTACCATGCGTCAGATTACCTCTATACACTGAGCCACTGATGGCCGAGGAATGGACTGAAGAGCTCGGCAAGTGGTTAAGAGCTTTGATTTTCTGACCTCAGTCAGAAATATTTTCATTTCTACCGAGTCTATTAAAGTCCCTAGGAAGGAAACTCTTGTAAGAGGGAAGAGAGAACTCTTTTTTTTATGTTAACCTTCCACCCGGGAGATCTCAGAAAAGCCAACACGATGTCCGTGTGAGACTTGGTTAGCTAGAAAGTTGACGCCTGAATTAAGATGTCGTCTAGATAAGGCGCTACTGCTATGCCCCGTGGTCGTAGAACCGCCAGAACGGACCCTAGTACCTTTGTGAAAATTCTGGGAGCCGTGGCCAACCCGAAGGGGAGGGCCACAAACTGGTAATGCCTGTTTAGAAAGGCGAATCTGAGAAATCGATGATGATCTGTGAATAGGGATGTGTAGATACGCATCCTTTAAGTCCACGGTGGTCATATTGACTCTCCTGGATCAGAGGTAGAATAGTCCGAATAGTCTCCATCTTGAATGATGGAACTTTGAGTAACTTGTTTAGAATTTTGAGATCCAAGATTGGTCTGAAAGTTCCCTCTTTTTGGGGAACCACAAACAGATTTGAGCAAAATCCTAGCCCCTTCCTCTTTTTGGACTGGGCGGATCACCCCCATGGTATGTAGGTCTTCTACACAGCATAAGAACGTCTCTCTCTTTGTCTGGTTTACAGACAATCGAGAAATGTGAAATCTCCCCCTTGGAAGGGAGTCTTTGAATTCCAGAAGATATCCCTGGGACACAATTTCTAAAGCCCAGGGATCGTGAACATCTCTTGCCCAAGGGGGAGAGAGCGAGAGAGAGAGCGAGCGAGAGCAAGCAAGAGCGCAAGAGTGCGAGAGAGCGAGAGCGAGCGAGCCCCCTACTAGATCCGGATCGGGGGCTAATTCCCCTCTTGCTTTCCGCAGAGGAAGCTGAAGCGGGACCACCCTTGAAGTTCCAAAAGTAACGAAAATTATTTTTTTTGGTCCTCATCTTATTTGATCTATCTTGAGGGAGGGCATGACCTTTCCCTCCAGTGATGTCTGAAATAATCTCTTTCAGTTCAGGCCCGAATAGGGTCTTTCCTTTGAAAGGGATGTTCAAAAGTTTAGATGTAGATGACACATCAGCAGACCAGAATTTAGGCCATAACACTCTGCGTGCTAAAATGGCAAAACCTGAATTCTTTGCCGCTAATTTAGCCAGTTGAAAAGCAGAATCTGTAATAAAATTAAGGCCCTTAAGTTGGCTAATTCTTTTGTCCATAATTTCCTCTAATGGAGTCTCCATCTGAAGAGCCTCTTCTAGAGCCTCAAACCAGAAAGCAGCTGCAGTAGTTACAGGAACAATGCACGCAATAGGTTGAAGAAGAAAACCTTGATGAACAAAAAATTTCTTCAGGAGACCCTCTAATTTTTTATCCATAGGATCTTTGAAAGCACAACTGTCTTCAATAGGTATAGTAGTACGCTTAGACAGTAGAAATAGCTCCCTCCACCTTAGGAACTGTCTGCCACGAGTCCCGCATGGTGTCAGATATGGGAAACATTTTCTTAAAAACAGGAGGGGGAGTGAACGGAATACCTGGTCTATCCCACTCCTTAACAATAATATTCACAATCCTCTTAGGGACTGGAAAAACATCAGTGTAAACAGGAACCTCTAAGTATTTATCCATTTTACACAATTTCTCTGGGACCACTATAGGGTCACAATCATCTAGAGTCGTTAATACCTCCCTGAGCAATAAGCGGAGGTGTTCAAGCTTAAATTTAAAGGCCATCATATCAGAATCTGTCTGAGGAAGAGTCTTTCCTGAATCAGAAATTTCTCCCTCAGATAACAAATCCCTCACCCCTACTTCAGAGCATTGTGAGGGCATATCAGATACAGCTACTAAAGCGTCAGACGGTTCAGCATTTTTCCTTAACCCAGAGCTGTCCCGCTTTCCTTGTAAACCAGGCAGTTTGGATAAAACCTCTGAGGGTTGTATTCATAACTGTGGCCATGTCTTGTTAAGTAAATTAATTCGATGCACTAGAGGTACTTGGCGTCACTTGTGCGGGCGTTACTGGTTGTGACACTTGGGAAGAGCTAGATGGCGAACCCTCATTTACTTCTGACTGAGAATCATCTATTGCTCTGTTTTTAAGTGCTAATATATGTTCTTTATAGTTTGACATATCAGTACAATTGGGACACATTCTAAGAGGGGGTTCCACAATGGCTTCCAAACATATTGAACAAGGATTTTCCTTGGTGCCAGACATGTTAAACAGGCTAGTAAAAGTTAAGAGAAAAAAAGCTGCACAAATTCTGCAAAACAGTGTTTTTGGCGCAAAAAAACGTCTGTAACACACATACGTCAAAAAATGACGCAACCACGAACAAACTTCCGGCGTAAACTATGGCGCCAGAAATGACAAAATTTTGCGCCAAAAAAGTTTGCGCCAAGAATGACGCAATAAATTTAAGCATTCTCTGCCCCCGCGAGCTTAACAGCCCGCAGGGAAAAAAGTCAATTGAAAATTTTTGCACTCTGAGAGGAAAACCGGGCTTCAGCCTGCTGCAAAGCTCATATCAACATAGAATCTAGCACAAACTTACTTCACCACCTCCATGGGAGGCAAAGTTTGTAAAACTGAATTGTGGGTGTGGTGAGGGGTGTATTTATAGGCATTTTGAGGTTTGGGAAACTTTGCCCCTCCTGGTAGGAATGTATATCCCATACGTCACTAGCTCATGGACTCTTGCTAATTACATGAAAGAAAGCAGTAAACTTAACGAAATTTTTACAGTAGTATCATACAGCCTTAGTAATTTTGCACAGCTATGCAAATAAACAAATAACCCCTTAATGGCAAAACCGGTAAAAAAAGACTTTCAGCACCTTGCCACAGCTCTGCTGTGGCGCCTACCTGCCCTTTAGAACGATTTGTGGGGGGAAAAAAAACTTCTTTTACAGCCCTCAAACACAGCAGGAACCTCTGGAGAAGCAGTTAGATGTCTCTGAGGAAAAGAAACTGCGCAACTGAGGTGCGGAAATAGGCCCCTCCCACCTCACTCGATGTTTTGAGGCCTATCAGAAAAACACCAGAGTGTCTCTTAATCAACCGTGTGGGTTAAAATAAAACTAAAACAAGCCACAAAGACCCCTTTAGTCCCTTCCAAAAAAAAAAAACTTTATAATTGCATCATTTACTGAACAAAAACGTTTTTACCCAACAGTGTCACCAGTAACTAATGAGCCCTTCATGCAAGCTGAAATTCCTATCCAAATGTCTGAATACAGCTTACCCTTCCCTCATGGGGATATTACCAACCTTTTCTAGAATTAACACAGTCTGTCTAGAAAAATATAGACTGAACATACCTCATATGCAGTTTAACCTACAAACCGTTCCCCCAACTGAAGTTTTCCTGTACTCTTCAGCCCTTGTAAAACAACAGTGGATCTTAGTTACAAAGTGCTAAGATCATCATCCTCCTTGCAGAAATCTTCATCCCTTTTCTGCCAGAGAGTAAATAGTACACACCGGTACCATTTAAAATAAACTTTTGCTAGAGAAATAAAAAACTAACATTTTTGTCACCACACTCGCTCTGCCCTGCCTAGTACTTAGAGTAGGCAAAGAGAATGACTGGGGGGTGGATCTAAGGGAGGAGCTATATAGACAGCTCTGCTGTGGGTGCTCTCTGCCACTTCCTGTAGGGAAGGAGAATATCCCACAAGTAAGGATGAATCCGTGGACTCGATACATCTTACAAGAGAAAAGAGGATATATATTAAAAAAAAAAAAAGTTTCAATTTACTGTGTTCAAGAAAGAACACCATGGAAAAGAAGCAACATTTGATAAGACAAGGTAGGTGTCAAACACTACATGACAGGAACTAGAGCTGCCATCTTGTGTTCCTGTAAATGGATAACATTCTTGCAAAACTGCTGCCTTATAGTGATCCGATAAGTGCACACTCCTGAGCTTACATAAGATACTAACTGCACAAAAGATAATTGAAGTAAACTAGAAAATGGTTTACAATTGCATGCTTTAAAATAGAAAATGGAGGTTGGATTCATGTCCCTTTATTTAGTTACAAGAAAGTTTGTAAACCCTTTGGAATTACATGGATTGGTTACTCATAAAATGCAATTGCATTGTAGGGAGGAAAAAGTAAACACTTGAATTTAGTAACTTGCAGATCACCTTTAGCAGCAACAATGTTAAAGGCGTATTCCTCCCTACAAATCTGTTGTAGTTGATCAATACTTCTGGGTTGTCTTGATTGCACGGCCCCTTTCAGGTCATGCTATAGCATCTTCATTGGGTAAAGGTCAGGAATCGGGCATTCCAAAACCTGAAAACAATTCCAGCAATTCTTTAGTTGATTAAATTATGCATTTGGGTCACTGTTATTGCATCATCCAAACTCTCTTAAAGTGATTGTAACGTTTAATGAATAAGTGCCGATATCTCAAACTAATCTTTAAAACAGGGGCACTGTCATTCATCAAACTTTAAAAAAAAAAAAAAAAAAAAAAACATTGTAAATACTTAACTTTAATGGAAAACAGACCGGCAATCCTCCACCCGCATTTCCTACTGTAGTTAGCATAGCGATGATGAATCCGGCTTCCTCCAATTGTTACGTGGCCCTACGAGCTGGACGCCAAAAGGGACATGCAATGATTGGAGGAAGCCGGATTCATCATCACTGTGATAACTACAGTAGATGCGGGTGGAGGATCGCCGGTCTGTTTTCCATAAAGAAAGGGAAGTATTTAAAAAAAAAAGAAGCTTTATTGTAAAGTTTAATAAAATGAAAGTGCCCCTGTTTAAGATTAGTGCCCAGTATCTAAAATTATCAGTGACTGCTGCCCTGCCATTCGCCTGTAAAATGAATTGTTCGCACAACGATTGCAAAGCAGCCAGAAACTATGATGCCCCCCTCCCTCCACCATGCTTCATAGTTGGAATGAGGATCTGGTGTGCAGAGCACATTTGTGCATTTTTGCCAAAAAGTTAAACATTGGACTAATCTGTCCATAGCACTTTCTCCTAGAAGCTTTGTGGAACATTTAGGTTGTCTTGGACAAACTAGAGACATGCAAAGAAAAAAAAAACCCACGTTGTTTCCTTTGTGGTGTCCTTCAATGAACACCAAATGAAAGTTGCAGTTTGTAGAGGTTTCTGGGAGAAGTTTCTTTTTTTCTCTCCTCTTTAAGGATTACCTGTTGTGCCAATGCTTATATGGAGAGTAGCTACAGTCTTGAATATTCTCCATTTGTAGATAATTTGTCTTACAATAGGTTGACCAACACTCAGATCTTTAGTAATGCTTTTGTAACCTTTTACAGCTTTGTGCATCTCTATAATATATTTAACGTCCTGTTAAAGTTGTTGGGATTTAGGCATGGTTCACACCAACTATTCTTTCTTGAGATGATCAGATTTGTCAGTAGACAGGCTTTGTGTGCCTTTATTTAAAAGGCAGGGCACCTGTGAAGCTCACTTCCAATCTCATCTCCTTAATTGAAACCCCTAACCGCAAATAGCTTTGGGAGAAGTGTTTAATTTTTATTGAGGACATTGAGTAACGTAACAAAAAAAAAAAAAAAAAACCAGTACAATTGTGTTTTTAGTTTTGCCAGATTGTGTTTGTCTATAATTGTGACAGATGAACAAACTACATTTTATAAGTAATTAATGAAGAAACCCAGGTAATTCCAAAGGGTTCACAAACTTTCTTGAAATTGTAGCCTAGATTTTCGTTTTAAGATAATTTTACAACCATACAATCCAGAACTGTACCACTTTACTGTTTGTGAGAAAATAGTAAGAAAGCTAGCATATTGTACACACCTTCAGATCTCTGTGCATTAGACCTTTGCTGTGTAAAAATTGAACGGCTTCTGCGATCTGTAAAAATATATGTAGGCTCTCAACTGGTGGTCTGTCCTCTAATGTGCATCTAGCGCTCATCCAGTCCTTAAGATTTTCTTTCCGACACAGTTGCATTTGAATATAGAGGTACACTTTTGGAGAAGTAGGTTTTACCTTTTCAGCAGTATTTTTAGTTAGATCTAAACTTAACGTTTTTGGCCTTGGAGGGGAAATAGACAAAGTGCTTCTGGATGTAGGTTTGCTTTCATTAGAGTCTTTTGTTTCCGTCTCATGCTCAGAAAAGTCACTATTTGTAACAAGAACCGACACATCAGTTTTGTTGTCTACATTGCTTGATGGATTATCACAGCCAGAGTCCTCAAAAATGATAGATGATGAGGTTCTCTCATGTAATCCCCCAGATGCAATTCTTCCCGAAGAAAGTTCATAGTAGTTCACCAGGTCCTCATCCATTGCACTCTGCTCCAAATCACAGTCTGTAAGAACACTATCTTGGAGATTCCCTATTGGACCATTTGACTGGTTTAAAACATTTGCTGTAGACATCTGGCGAGGCAAGATCTGCTGTCTATGTACTGTGGGCTGAATTGCAACATACCCAGCTGACAGAGAGCTCAAGGTTTCAGATGAAGGAGTGAGCACTTCTACTTTTTCTTTCATAGAGAATGGATCTGTGCTTCTAACTTTGATTGAAAGGCCATCCAAAGGTGTTGGAGAGCTGAACGGCCAATCAGTGCTACAAAGAATACATAAAAAAGTCTGTTAGGATTTATTGTAGTTTTTAAAAAAAAAAAAAAAAAAAAAAAAAACACACCCCCCCCCACCACCACTTTAGCAGGTTCACTTCAATTTGAGCAAAGTATAAAAATAATATTTTAACAAAAAACAAATGACACCAACACCTGCGGCTTGGCCTGCTGAGACAGTACCTTCCATCCTTTAGCCAAAGCTCATCCATTCTTTCCTGCCACAGCTCAGGGGGGGCTTCAAGCCATGCATTGAAGTAACGTACAATGCCTGGGTGCTCCAATTTCGCCAAAGCTTTCACTTCCCGCATCACTTTTTCTCGTGCCAGCTCTCTATAAATGTGAAACATAAGTACATTTTAGCGATAGATATAAATAAAACTAAGGGAATTTAGACTGTGTTACCTCATTTATACCCCTGTGAAACAGTAAGACATGGTTTAACAGTTTCCTGTCCCTAGTCACCTAGGTATACTATTTGTATATATTATAATACAATTATTGGCACCCCTATGAATTCATATGAGAAAACATAATTTATGTAAGAACTTACCTGATAAATTCATTTCTTTCATATTAGCAAGAGTCCATGAGCTAGTGACGTATGGGATATACATTCCTACCAGGAGGGGCAAAGTTTCCCAAACCTCAAAATGCCTATAAATACACCCCTCACCACACCCACAAATCAGTTTAACGAATAGCCAAGAAGTGGGGTGATAAGAAAAAAGTGCGAAAGCATAAAAAATAAGGAATTGGAATAATTGTGCTTTATAAAAAAAAACATAATTTATGCTTACCTGATAAATTCCTTTCTCCTGTAGTGTGGTCAGTCCACGGGTCATCCTTACTTCTGGGATATTAACTCCTCCCCAACAGGAAGTGCAAGAGGATCACCCAAGCAGAGCTGCTATATAGCTCCTCCCCTCTACGTCACACCCAGTCATTCGACCGAGAACCAACGAGAAAGGAGAAGCTAAAGGGTGCAGTGGTGACTGGAGTATAATTTAAAAATTTAGACCTGCCATAAAAAACAGGGCGGGCCGTGGACTGACCACACTACAGGAGAAAGGAATTTATCAGGTAAGCATAAATTATGTTTTCTCCTGTTAAGTGTGGTCAGTCCACGGGTCATCATTACTTCTGGGATACCAATACCAAAGCTAAAGTACACGGATGACGGGAGGGACAGGCAGGATCTTTATACGGAAGGAACCACTGCCTGAAGAACCTTTCTCCCAAAAACAGCCTCCGAAGAAGCAAAAGTGTCAAATTTGTAAAATTTGGAAAAAGTATGAAGCGAAGACCAAGTTGCAGCCTTGCAAATCTGTTCAACAGAGGCCTCATTCTTAAAGGCCCAAGTGGAAGCCACAGCTCTAGTAGAATGAGCTGTAATTCTTTCAGGAGGCTGCTGTCCAGCAGTCTCATAAGCTAAACGTATTATGCTACGAAGCCAAAAAGAGAGAGAGGTAGCAGAAGCTTTTTGACCCCTCCTCTGTCCAGAATAAACGACAAACAGGGAAGAAGTTTGTCGAAAATCTTTAGTTGCCTGTAAATAAAATTTCAGGGCACGGACTACATCTAGATTGTGTAGAAGTCGTTCCTTCTTTGAAGAAGGATTAGGACACAATGATGGAACAACAATCTCTTGATTGATATTCCTATTAGTGACCACCTTAGGTAAGAACCCAGGTTTAGTACGCAGAACTACCTTGTCTGAATGAAAAATCAGATAAGGAGAATCACAATGTAAGGCCGATAACTCAGAGACTCTTCGAGCCGAGGAAATAGCCATTAAAAACAGAACTTTCCAAGATAACAATTTGATATCAATGGAATGAAGGGGTTCAAACGGAACACCCTGTAAAACGTTAAGAACTAAGTTTAAACTCCATGGTGGAGCAACAGTTTTAAACACAGGCTTAATCCTGGCCAAAGCCTGAACGTCTGGAACTTCTGACAGACGTTTGTGTAAAAGAATGGACAGAGCTGAGATCTGTCCCTTTAAGGAACTAGCGGATAAACCCTTTTCTAAACCTTCTTGTAGAAAAGACAATATCCTAGGAATCCTAACCTTACTCCATGAGTAACTCTTGGATTCGCACCAATGTAAGTATTTACGCCATATTTTATGGTAAATCTTTCTGGTAACAGGCTTCCTAGCCTGTATTAAGGTATCAATTACTGACTCAGAAAATCCACGTTTTGATAAAATCAAGCGTTCAATTTCCAAGCAGTCAGCTTCAGAGAAATTAGATTTTGATGTTTGAAAGGACCCTGGATCAGAAGGTCCTGTCTCAGAGGCAGAGACCAAGGTGGACAGGATGACATGTCCACTAGATCTGCATACCAGGTCCTGCGTGGCCATGCGGGCGCTATTAGAATCACCGATGCTCTCTCTTGTTTGATCCTGGCAATCAATCGAGGAAGCATCGGGAAGGGTGGAAACACATAAGCCATCCCGAAGGTCCAAGGTGCTGTCAAAGCATCTACCAGGACCGCTCCCGGGTCCCTGGATCTGGACCCGTAACAAGGAAGCTTGGCGTTCTGTCGAGACGCCATGAGATCTCTCTCTGGTTTGCCCCAACGTCGAAGTATTTGGGCAAAGACCTCCGGATGAAGTTCCCACTCCCCCGGATGAAAAGTCTGACGACTTAGGAAATCCGCCTCCCAGTTCTCCACTCCCGGGATGTGGATTGCTGACAGGTGGCAAGAGTGAGACTCTGCCCAGCGAATTATCTTTGATACTTCCATCATCGCTAGGGAGCTTCTTGTCCCTCCTTGATGGTTGATGTAAGCTACAGTCGTGATGTTGTCCGACTGAAACCTGATGAACCCCCGAGTTGTTAACTGGGGCCAAGCCAGAAGGGCATTGAGAACTGCTCTCAATTCCAGAATGTTTATTGGAAGGAGACTCTCCTCCTGAGTCCATGATCCCTGAGCCTTCAGAGAATTCCAGACAGCGCCCCAACCTAGAAGGCTGGCGTCTGTTGTTACAATTGTCCAATCTGGCCTGCTGAATGGCATCCCCCTGGACAGATGTGGCTGAGAAAGCCACCATAGAAGAGAATTTCTGGTCTCTTGATCCAGATTCAGAGTAGGGGACAAATCTGAGTAATCCCCATTCCACTGACTTAGCATGCACAATTGCAGCGGTCTGAGATGTAGGCGTGCAAAGGGTACTATGTCCATTGCCGCTACCATTAAGCCGATTACCTCCATGCATTGAGCCACTGACGGGTGTTGAATGGAATGAAGGACACGGCAAGCATTTTGAAGCTTTGTTAACCTGTCTTCTGTCAGGTAGATCTTCATTTCTACAGAATCTATAAGAGTCCCCAAGAAGGGAACTCTTGTGAGTGGAAAGAGAGAACTCTTCTCTTCGTTCACCTTCCACCCATGGGACCTTAGAAATGCCAGTACTAACTCTGTATGAGACTTGGCAGTTTGAAAGCTTGAAGCTTGTATCAGAATGTCGTCTAGGTACGGAGCTACCGAAATTCCTCGCGGTCTTAGTACCGCCAGAAGAGCGCCCAGAACCTTTGTGAAGATTCTTGGAGCCGTAGCCAATCCGAAAGGAAGAGCTACAAACTGGTAATGCCTGTCTAGGAAGGCAAACCTTAGATACCGGTAATGATCTTTGTGAATCGGTATGTGAAGGTAAGCGTCCTTTAAATCCACTGTGGTCATGTACTGACCCTTTTGGATCATGGGTAAGATTGTCCGAATAGTTTCCATTTTGAATGATGGAACTCTTAGGAATTTGTTTAGGATCTTTAAATCCAAGATTGGTCTGAAGGTTCCTTCTTTCTTGGGAACCACAAACAGATTTGAGTAAAACCCCTGTCCGTGCTCCGACCGCGGAACCGGGTGGATCACTCCCAATAGTAAGAGATCTTGTACACAGCGTAGAAACGCCTCTTTCTTTATTTGGTCTGTTGACAACCTTGAAAGATGAAATCTCCCTTTTGGGGGAGAGGTTTTGAAGTCCAGAAGATATCCCTGAGATATGATCTCTAAAGCCCAGGGATCCTGGACATCTCTTGCCCAAGCCTGGGCGAAGAGAGAAAGTCTGCCCCCCACTAGATCCGTTCCCGGATCGGGGGCCCTCAATTCATGCTGTCTTAGGGGCAGCAGCAGGTTTTCTGGCCTGCTTGCCCTTGTTCCAGGACTGGTTAGGTCTCCAGCCTTGTCTGTAGCGAGCAACAGCTCCTTCCTGTTTTGGTGCAGAGGAAGTTGATGCTGCTCCTGCCTTGAAATTACGAAAGGAACGAAAATTAGACTGTCTAGCCCTAGGTTTGGCTCTGTCTTGAGGCAGGGAAGGGCATGGCCTTTACCTCCTGTAATGTCAGCGATAATTTCTTTCAAACCGGGCCCGAATAAGGTCTGCCCTTTGAAAGGTATGTTAAGTAATTTAGATTTAGAAGTAACATCAGCTGACCAGGATTTTAGCCACTGTGCTCTGCGTGCCCGAATGGCGAATCCGGAATTCTTAGCCGTAAGTTTAGTTAAATGTACTACGGCATCTGAAACAAATGAATTAGCTAGCTTAAGGGTTTTAAGCTTATTTGAAATCTCATCTATAGTTATTGAGTCAAGAGTCTCTTCCAGAGACTCGGACCAAAAAGCGGCCGCAGCCGTGACAGACACAATACATGCAAGGGGTTGCAATATAAAACCATGTTGAACAAACATTTTCTTAAGGTAACCCTCTAATTTTTTATCCATTGGATCTGAAAAGGCACAGCTATCCTCCACCGGGATAGTGGTACGCTTAGCCAGAGTAGAAACCGCTCCCTCCACCTTAGGGACCGTCTGCCATAAGTCCCGTGTGGTGGCGTCTATTGGAAACATTTTTCTAAATACAGGAGGGGGGGAAAAGGGTACACCGGGCCTATCCCACTCCTTAGTAATTATCTCTGTAAGCCTCTTAGGTATAGGAAATACGTCAGTACTCGGCGGTACCGCATAGTATCTATCCAGCCTACATAATTTCTCTGGGATTGCAACGGTGTTACAATCATTCAGAGCCGCTAATACCTCCCCTAGCAGTACACGGAGGTTTTCTAGCTTAAACTTAAAGTTTGAAATGTCTGAATCCACTCTATTGGGATCAGATCCGTCACCTGCAGATTGAAGCTCTCCGTCCTCATGTTCTGCAAATTGTGACGCAGTATCTGACATGGCCCTATTATTATCAGCGCACTCTGTTCTCACCCCAGAGTGATCTCGCTTACCTCTAAGTTCTGGTAATTTAGACAAAACTTCAGTCATAACATTAGCCATGTCCTGTAATGTGATTTGTAATGGCCGCCCTGAAGTACTCGGCGCTACAATATCACGCACCTCCCGAGCGGGAGATGCAGGTACTGACACGTGAGGCAAGTTAGTCGGCATAACTTTCCCCTCGTTGTTTGGTGAATGATGTTCAATTTGTACAGATTGACTTTTATTCAAAGTAGCATCAATGCAATTAGTACATAAATTTCTATTGGGCTCCACCTTGGCTTTAGCACATATAGCACAGAGATATTCCTCTGAGTCAGACATGTTTAACACACTAGCAATTAAACTAGCAAACTTGGAAATACTTTTCAACTCAATTTACAAGTAATATGAAAAACGTACTGTGCCTTTAAGAAGCACATAACTGTCATAATTTTTTTTTTTTTTTTTTTTGAGTAACAATGAACCGGAGAAACTATAAAATCAAATTTTTCCCGGTAAAAACACAAATTAGCAAAGGATTGCCCCCATTAGTAATGGATAACTAACCCTTAAATAGCAGAAAAAATGTACAAAATATAAACGTTTTTTTATCACAGTCAAAGCACAATCTCACAGGTCTGCTGTGAGTGATTACCTCCCTCAAAATAATTTTTGAAGACCCTTGAGCTCTGTAGGGACGATCCGGATCATGCAGGGAAGAAAACAGACTTGTGACTGAATTTCTGATGCGTAGTAAAAGCGCCAAAATAGGCCCCTCCCCCTCACACACAACAGTGAGGGAAGATCAGTAAACTGTCTTAAAATTAAAATAGACAGCCAAGTGGAAAAACAGTGCCCAAAACAATTTTTCACCCAGTACCTCAGATAAATTAACGATTTAACATGCCAGCAAAACGTTTAACATCAAATAAAATGAAGTGTCATTAAAAAGCCTGCTGCTAGTCGCTCCCACTGCAAGTTAGGCTAAAAGTTTTATGCATACAGTATTATCCCAGTGAAGTGCCATTCCCCAGAATACTGAAGTGTAAACATATAAACATAACAGCCTGATACCAGTTGCTACTACTGCATTTAAGGCTGAACTTACATTATATCGGTATTGGCAGTATTTTCTCAGTCAATTCCATTCCTCAGAAAATAATATACTGCTACATACCTCTTTGCAGGTGAACCTGCCCGCTGTCCCCTGATCTGAAGTTTACCTCACTCCTCAGAATGGCCGAGAACAGCAAAATGATCTTAACTACGCCGGCTAAAATCATACAAAAAACTCAGGTAGATTCTTCTTCAAATTCTACCTGAGAAGGAACAACACACTCCGGTGCTGTTTTAAAATAACAAACTTTTGATTGAAGATATAAAAACTAAGTATAATCACCACAGTCCTCTCACACATCCTATCTATTAGTTGGGTGCAAGAGAATGACTGGGTGTGACGTAGAGGGGAGGAGCTATATAGCAGCTCTGCTTGGGTGATCCTCTTGCACTTCCTGTTGGGGAGGAGTTAATATCCCAGAAGTAATGATGACCCGTGGACTGACCACACTTAACAGGAGAAAAATCATAACCACCACAAAAAAAGGGTGGGCCTCATGGACTCTTGCTAATATGAAAGAAATTAATTTATCAGGTAAGTTCTTACATAAATTATGTTTTCTTTCATGTAATTAGCAAGAGTCCATGAGCTAGTGACGTATGGGATAATGAATACCCAAGATGTGGATCTTCCACGCAAGAGTCACTAGAGAGGGAGGGATAAAATAAAGACAGCCAATTCCGCTGAAAAATAATCCACACCCAAAACAAAGTTTAAATCTTATAATGAAAAAAACTGAAAATATAAGCAGAAGAATCAAACTGAAACAGCTGCCTGAAGTACTTTTCTACCAAAGACTGCTTCTGAAGAAGAAAACACATCAAAATGGTAGAATTTAGTAAAAGTATGCAAAGAAGACCAAGTTGCTGCTTTGCAAATCTGATCAACCGAAGCTTCATTCCTAAATGCCCAGGAAGTAGAGACTGACCTAGTAGAATGAGCTGTAATCCTTTGAGGCGGAGTTCTACCTGACTCAACATAAACATGATGAATCAAAGACTTTAACCACTATGCCAAAGAAATGGCAGAAGCCTTCTGACCTTTCCTTGAACCAGAAAAGATAACAAATAGACTAGAAGTCTTCCGGAAATCTTAGTAGCTTCAACATAATATTTCAAAGCTCTAACTACATCCAAAGAATGCAACGATCTTTCCTTAGAGAACCTAGGACACAATGAAGGAACTACAATTCCTCTACTAATGTTGTTAGAATTCACAACCTTAGGTAAAAATTTAAATGAAGTTCGCAAAACCGCCTTATCCTGATGAAAAATCAGGAAAGGAGACTCACAAGAAAGAGCAGATAATTCAGAAACTCTTCTAGCAGAAGAGATGGCCAAAAGAAACAAAACTTTCCAAGAAAGTAATTTAATATCCAGCGAATGCATAGGTTCAAACGGAGGAGCTTGAAGAGCCCCTAGAACCAAATTCAAACTACAAGGAGGAGAAATTGACTTAATAACAAGTTTTATACGAACCAAAGCTTGTACAAAACAATAAATATCAGGAAGACTAGCAAATCTTTCTGTGAAAAAGAACAGAAAGAGCAGAGATTTGTCCTTTCAAGGAACTTGAAGACAAACCTTTATCCAAACCATCCTGAAGAAACTAAAATTCTAGGAATTCTAAAAGAATGCCAAGAAAAAAGATGAGAAAAACACCTGGAAATGGAAGTCTTCCAGACTCGATAATATATCATCCTAGATACAGATTTACGAGCCTGTAACATAGTATTAATTACGGAGTCAGAGAAACCTCTATGACTGAGAATCAAGTGTTCAATCTCCATACCTTCAAATTTAAGGATTTGAGATCCTGATGGAAAAAAGGACCTTACGATAGAAGGTCTGGTCTTAACGGAAGAGTCCACGGTTGGCAAGTAGCCATCCGGACAAGATCCGCATACCAAAACCTGTGAGGCCATGCTGGAGCCACCAGCAGAATAAACGAACGCTCCTTTAGAATCTTGGAAATCACTCTTGGAAGAAGAACTAGAGGCGAAAAGATATAAGCAGGATGATACTTCCAAGGAAGTGACAATGCATCCACTGCTTCCGCCTGAGGATCCCTGGATCTGGACAGATACCTGGGAAGCTTCTTGTTTAGATGAGAAGCCATCAGATCTATTTCTGGAAGTCCCCATATTTGAACAATCTGAAGAAATACCTCTGGGTGAAGAGACCATTCGCCTGGATGTAACGTTTGGCGACTGAGATAATCCGATTCCCAATTGTCTATACCTGGGATATGAACCGCAGAAATTAGACAGGAGCTGGATTCCGCCCATACAAGTTTTCGAGAGACTTCTTTCATAGCCAGGGGACTGTGAGTCCCTCCTTGATGATTGACATATGCCACGGTTGTGACATTGTCCGTCTGGAAACAAATGAACGACTCTCTCTTTAGAAGAGGCCACGACTAAAGAGCTCTGAAAATTGCACGGAGTTCCAAAATGTTGATTGGTAATCTCGCCTCCTGAGATTCCCAAACCCCTTGTGCGGTCAGAAACCCCCATACAGCTCCCCAACCTGTCAGACTTGCATCTGTTGAGATCACAGTCTAGGTTGGAAGAACAAAAGAAGCCCCCTAAACTAAACTCAATCTTGAAGCCCAGAGTAACAGTTAAGAATTGAATCCAATTATAAAACAAATAATTGATTATCTTAGAACAAAAGAAATAGATTTTTTTTTTATTTTTTTTTTAAAAAATCACAAAATTCTTCTAGCTAAAATAGCTAAAGACATAGATTAACCCTCATTTGCGAAAATATTCAATAAAATGAAGACACAAATTAAATTATTAGCATGATAGTCCAGTTAAAAGGACCAGTCAATACAGTGGACTTGCATAATCAATAAATGCAAAACAACAAGACAAATGCAACAGCACCTAGTCTAGTAAATGTTGTCCCTTAACAATGCTAAAATAAATCATAATCTGATACTTGATCTTAAAGGGACAGTAAACCTTAAAAATGTTATATAATTCTGCACATAGTGCAGAATTATGTAACATTATTTAGGTGCTATAGCCATAAAAGCATTTTTTACCCGTTTAATTTGCTAAAATACGGCGCTTTTACAGACCTGCTCTCTGCTGAGCGGGTCTGTAATTTTTAGTCAGCGCATCGGGCCAGCTGTATAGTCACAGCCCAGCCCGACCGCGCCATAAGACTAAGTGCAGCTCGCTCCTGTGACAGGAGCGAGCTGCACTTAGTGCTATGGCGCGGTCGGGCCAGGCTGTGACTATACAGCTGGCCCGATGCGCTGACTAAAAATTACAGACCCGCTCAGCAGAGAGCAGGTCTGTAAAAGCGCCGTATTTTAGCAAATTAAATGGGTAAAAAAATGCTTTTATGGCTATAGCACCTAAATAATGTTATATAATTCTGCACTATGTGCAGAATTATATAACATTTTTAAGGTTTACTGTCCCTTTAAAGTAAACAGAAAAAATGAAGCAATTGCAATATCCAAATAAATCACAGGACCAAGAAAAGTACCTGAAACTAAATAATTTTCCATAAATAAGATACAACTATCTAAAGGAAAATACTATTTTGCTAAAGAAACAATAGCATAATTAGTAGAAGTAGAGATAGCCCCAATAAATTGGAGAACCCTCCAAATTGAATTTAACTGCTGGCAAAGAGTATAGTTTAAAACCTTTGAAGAAGGAATAAAAGAAAATTCTCAGCCTATTCCATTCCCTAGTATGGGGAATTGGAAAGAAAACCTCTGAAAACACAGAAGAAAAAATAGGCAGAAATAGTGTCAGCTAGTCTTAAAGAACTAGTTACCTTAATATCCAAAATAATCAACACCTTTTCAACAAAGAACAAATGTACTTTAATAATAGAAAAATATAAAAAAAGTAGATTTGTTAGTGTCAATATCTGATGAAGAAAATTTCTGAGAGAAAAATCATCATCAGAGAACGATAAATCAGTATGTTGTTGGTCATTTGAAACTTCAATAATTAAAAAAGAAGTGAAAAATACCTAAAAATTTTATTAGAAGGCACGAAGTCAGACAAAGCCTTTAAAATAGAATCAGAAAAAAATTCTTATAAATCTAAATATTTCTTGTACATAAGATGTAAGAATGGAAATATATAAAGCATAAATACTAATGGATTCTGCATGTAAAAGTATATCATAATAACTTATTACAAATAATAGCTAAAGATAAACATTTATAACATTTAAAATAAATTAACTTAGCTTTGGTAGAACTGAAACTCAGTTAAGCGTTTTTCCAGAAGTGGCTTCTGATTCAGGGTCAATCGGAGACATCTTGCAATATGTAATAGAAAAAACAACATAAAGCAAAATTGATCTAATTCCTTAAATGACAGTTTCAGGAATGGGAAAAAAATGCCAATGAACAAGCTTCTAGCAACCAGAAGCAATAAATAATGAGACTTAAATATTGTGGAGACAACAATGACGCTCAAATTTTTTAGCGCCAAAAAAGCCGCCCACATTTGGCGCCTAAATGCTTTTGGCGCCAAAAATGGCGCCACATCCGGTAACGCCGACATTTTTTGGTGCAAAAACGTCAAAAATATGACGCAACTTCCGGCGACACGTATGACGCCGGAAATGACAAGAAACTTTTTGCGCCAAGAAAGTCCGCGCCAAGAATGACTCAATAAAATGAAGCATTTTCAGCCCCCGCGAGCCTAACAGCCCACAGGGAAAAAGTCAAATTTTAAGGTAAGAAAAAATTAATTAATTCATATGCATTATCCCAAATATGAAACTGACTGTCTGAAATAAGGAACGTTGAAATCTTGAATCAAGGCAAATAAATGTTTAAACACATATATTTAGAACTTTATATAAAAGTGCCCAACCATAGCTTAGAGTGTCACAGAAAATAAGACTTACTTACCCCAGGACACTCATCTACATGTAGTAGAAAGCCAAACCACTACGGAAACGAGAATCAGTAGAGGTAATGGTATATAAATAAGAGTATATTGTCGATCTGAAAAGGGAGGTAAGAGATGAATCTCTACGACCGATAACAGAGAACCTATGAAATAGACCCCGTAGAAGGAGATCATTGAATTCAAATAGGCAATACTCTCTTCACATCCCTCTGACATTCACTGCACACAGAGGAAAACCGGGCTCCAGCCTGCTGCGAAGCGCATATCAACGTAGAATCTAGCACAAACTTACTTCACCACCTCCATAGGAGGCAAAGTTTGTAAAACTGATTTGTGGGTGTGGTGAGGGGTGTATTTATAGGCATTTTGAGGTTTGGGAAACTTTGCCCCTCCTGGTAGGAATGTATATCCCATACGTCACTAGCTCATGGACTCTTGCTAATTACATGAAAGAAAAATATATTATGCCACACATTTAACAATTTTTTTTTTGGATAAACCTGTGTTGTGCTTGCAATTGTTTTATATCCATGAAAGCAGATAATTGTGTGTATTTTTTTAACAAAAGATCTAACATTTTCACAACCTTCATTGCTCATACTTATCAAGGTGGCCAATATTAGTGGGGGGCACACATCCAAACGTGCACAATCCAGCAAAAATTTTAGCCAAAATGTTAAAGTTGGCTAATTATTTTTTTTTTATTGCTCAAGTTATTAAATAATTTTACATTAAATTATGCAATAGTTTTGTGCAGCATAAAATGATGTTAGAAAGTATTACACTGTCCACACCAAGTAGGTAGGTATTAGAACTGCACGATTAATCGCATATGCGATTTAAAACCCACGAGAGTAAGATTTAAAAAAAAAAAAAAACAATATAGAAAAAAACAAGCTGTGAAGCTAAAGTTGAGCAGCAACAATCATAAAAGGCATTTGCAAGCCCATCACCATATGCGAAGATGTGTTAATTTTGTTATAATCAATCCAATTTGTTATAATCAATCCATATCCAATTACTGCTCTTTTTTCTTTTTTTTTTTTTAAACTAAACACCCCACAACAGCAAGGCTATCTTATCTTCTTGTTTATTTACAAAACTTTATTTAATTTTAAGATAAAGTTATATACCAAAACATTTAAATCTGTATTGCATGTTCAAACCTTAATACCAAAAATAAAAAAAGGTTAATATAGCTTTGCTCCAGGAGTATATAATGAGTTTGGAAGTTCTAGAGCAGTGTTAATTTCGTTGGCGAAAATGTTTTGAATCTGATCAATTGATTCTTCCTATGGGTCTAAGTTATGTTGTGCCTGTGCTAGCAGCAGAAACTGTGTGTTGAGTTACTTGATACTGGTTTGAATTATTAACAGATCTGTTAACATTTTTATATTGGGTAACATGTGCAATGGCATTACAGATATAGATATAGATTTTTTTATTATTTTATTTTTTTAAAGTTGTGCTTCTGATTATGAAACTTTGTTTTATTTCATTTTAAGACGTTATATAATTACACCGGCTAAATATGTGTCTGTATTGCATGTTTGAACCTTAATACCATAAATAACTGGTGTTATATTTACTCCTGGCGTATATAATGAGTTCGGAAATTTTAGAGAAATGCTAAAATAATGCATTACACTTCAACTAAACCCCTTAGATTTTAGTAGTCTAAAATCTACTGAAGATTTAGTCGACTAAAATGAAATTTACCGTCAAAATTAACACTGATGCGAAGACCTCAAAAAGGCATAGAGGAATAACCAACGCTAATACATACATATACATGTTGCCTGCATACATGTTTTTTTAGCAAAAAAAAAACCTTAACCACCAGTAAAGCTTAAAATCCAAAATGGTACTACTGTCATAATCAGATGTTGGATATTTTTTAATCAAAAAAACTAACCAATCAGTAAGCCATGCACATTTTTAAAAATATATACTATATTAATGTTATTCTCCTATTTTAAAATTTTTATATATATTTTATTATATATATTAAGTTATTACATATTACTTAATTATTTACTAGTAATGCAAATCAGAATTTCTTAATGGGACCTCCTGTTACAAGCTCTACATCTTAGTTTGTACTTAATGTGTCACTATGACCAACTAACCCATTGTGATATCAGCTCAAATACTTGATTCACATTTCCCTCCCGTGTGAAACTGCGCATGCACTTTGTGCACTGACTGCAGTCTGGCTGTAGGGATGGCCAGTGCCATATCCAAGGAAGGTTCCAATGTTTTGTATTGTATTGCGTTTTAATTTTGAAAAACAGAATTTATGCTTACCTGATAAATTACTTTCTCCAACGGTGTGTCCGGTCCACGGCGTCATCCTTACTTGTGGGATATTCTCTTCCCCAACAGGAAATGGCAAAGAGCCCAGCAAAGCTGGTCACATGATCCCTCCTAGGCTCCGCCTTCCCCAGTCATTCGACCGACGTAAAGGAGGAATATGCATAGGAGAAATCATACGATACCGTGGTGACTGTAGTTAGAGAAAATAATTCATCAGACCTGATTAAAAAAACCAGGGCGGGCCGTGGACCGGACACACCGTTGGAGAAAGTAATTTATCAGGTAAGCATAAATTCTGTTTTCTCCAACATAGGTGTGTCCGGTCCACGGCGTCATCCTTACTTGTGGGAACCAATACCAAAGCTTTAGGACACGGATGATGGGAGGGAGCAAATCAGGTCACCTAGATGGAAGGCACCACGGCTTGCAAAACCTCTCTCCCAAAAATAGCCTCCGAAGAAGCAAAAGTATCAAATTTGTAAAATTTGGTAAAAGTGTGCAGTGAAGACCAAGTCGCTGCCTTACATATCTGATCAACAGAAGCCTCGTTCTTGAAGGCCCATGTGGAAGCCACAGCCCTAGTAGAGTGAGCTGTGATTCTTTCAGGAGGCTGCCGTCCGGCAGTCTCGTAAGCCAATCGGATGATGCTTTTAAGCCAAAAAGAGAGAGAGGTAGAAGTTGCTTTTTGACCTCTCCTTTTACCAGAATAAACAACAAACAAGGACAGATGTTAGTCTGAAATCCTTTGTAGCCTCTAAATAGAATTTTAGAGCACGAACTACATCCAAATTGTGCAACAAACGTTCCTTCTTTGAAACTGGATTCGGACACAAAGAAGGCACAACTATCTCCTGGTTAATATTTTTGTTAGAAACAACTTTCGGAAGAAAACCAGGTTTAGTACGCAAAACCACCTTATCTGCATGGAATACCAGATAAGGAGGAGAACACTGCAGAGCAGATAACTCTGAAACTCTTCTAGCAGAAGAAATTGCAACCAAAAACAAAACTTTCCAAGATAATAACTTAATATCTACGGAATGTAAGGGTTCAAACGGAACCCCTTGAAGAACTGAAAGAACTAGATTTAGACTCCAGGGAGGAGTCAAAGGTTTGTAAACAGGCTTAATTCTAACCAGAGCCTGAACAAAAGCTTGAACATCTGGCACAGCCGCCAGCTTTTTGTGAAGTAAAACAGATAAAGCAGAAATCTGTCCCTTCAAAGAACTTGCAGATAATCCTTTCTCCAAACCTTCTTGTAGAAAGGATAGAATCTTAGGAATTTTTATCTTGTTCCATGGGAATCCTTTAGATTCGCACCAACAGATACATTTTTTCCATATTTTATGGTAGATTTTTCTAGTTACAGGCTTTCTAGCCTGAATAAGAGTATCAATGACAGAATCTGAGAACCCACGCTTTGATAAAATCAAGCGTTCAATCTCCAAGCAGTCAGTTGGAGTGAGGCCAGATTCGGATGTTCGAACGGACCTTGAACAAGAAGGTCCTGTCTCAAAGGTAGCCTCCATGGTGGAGCCGATAACATATTCACCAGGTCTGCATACCAAGTTCTGCGTGGCCACGCAGGAGCTATCAAGATCACCGAAGCCCTCTCCTGATTGATCCTGGCTACCAGCCTGGGAATGAGAGGAAACGGTGGGAATACATAAGCTAGTTTGAAGGTCCAGGGCGCTACTAGTGCATCTACTAGAGTCGCCTTGGGATCCCTGGATCTGGACCCGTAGCAAGGAACCTTGAAGTTCTGACGAGACGCCATCAGATCCATATCTGGAATGCCCCATAATTGAGTTATTTGGGCAAAGATTTCCGGATGGAGTTCCCACTCCCCCGGATGAAAAGTCTGACGACTCAGAAAATCCGCTTCCCAATTTTCCACTCCTGGGATGTGGATTGCAGACAAGTGGCAGGAGTGATTCTCCGCCCATTGAATTATTTTGGTCACTTCTTCCATCGCTAGGGAACTCCTTGTTCCCCCCTGATGGTTGATATATGCAACAGTCGTCATGTTGTCTGATTGAAACCTTATGAATTTGGCCTTTGCTAGCTGAGGCCAAGCCTTGAGAGCATTGAATATCGCTCTCAGTTCCAGAATGTTTATCGGGAGAAGAGATTCTTCCCGAGACCATAGACCCTGAGCTTTCAGGGGTTCCCAGACCGCGCCCCATCCCACCAGACTGGCGTCGGTCTTGACAATGATCCACTCTGGCCTGCGGAAGCTCATCCCTTGTGACAGGTTGTCCAGGGTCAGCCACCAACGGAGTGAATCTCTGGTCCTCTGATCTACTTGGATCGTCGGAGACAAGTCTGTATAATCCCCATTCCACTGTCTGAGCATGCACAGTTGTAATGGTCTTAGATGAATTCGCGCAAAAGGAACTATGTCCATTGCCGCAACCATCAAACCTATTACTTCCATGCACTGCGCTATGGAAGGAAGAAGAACAGAATGAAGTACTTGACAAGAGCTTAGAAGTTTTGATTTTCTGCCCTCTGTCAGAAAAATCTTCATTTCTAAGGAGTCTATTATTGTTCCCAAGAAGGGAACTCTTGTTGACGGGGATAGAGAACTTTTTTCTACGTTCACTTTCCACCCGTGAGATCTGAGAAAGGCTAGGACAATGTCCGTATGAGCCTTTGCTTGTGGCAGAGACGACGCTTGAATCAGTATGTCGTCCAAGTAAGGTACTACTGCAATGCCCCTTGGCCTTAGCACCGCTAGAAGGGACCCTAGTACCTTTGTGAAAATTCTTGGAGCAGTGGCTAATCCGAATGGAAGTGCCACAAACTGGTAATGCTTGTCCAGAAAGGCGAACCTTAGGAACCGAAGATGTTCCTTGTGGATAGGAATATGTAGATACGCATCCTTTAAATCCACCGTGGTCATGAATTGACCTTCCTGGATGGTAGGAAGAATTGTCCGAATGGTTTCCATTTTGAACGATGGAACCCTGAGAAATTTGTTTGGGATCTTGAGATCCAAAATTGGTCTGAATGTTCCCTCTTTTTTGGGAACTATGAACAGATTGGAGTAAAACCCCATCCCTTGTTCTCCTAATGGAACAGGATGAATCACTCCCATTTTTAACAGGTCTTCTACACAATGTAAGAATGCCTGTCTTTTTATTTGGTCTGAAGACAATTGAGACCTGTGGAACCTTCCCCTTGGGGGTAGTTCCTTGAATTCCAGGAGATAACCTTGAGAAACTATTTCTAGCGCCCAAGGATCCTGAACATCTCTTGCCCAAGCCTGAGCGAAGAGAGAGAGTCTGCCCCCCACCAGATCCGGTCCCGGATCGGGGCCAACATCTCATGCTGTCTTAATAGCGGTAGCAGGTTTCTTGGCCTGCTTACCTTTGTTCCAACCTTGCATCGGCCTCCAGGCTGGCTTGGTTTGAGAAGTATTACCCTCTTGCTTAGAGGATGTAGAATTTGAGGCTGGTCCGTTTCTGCGAAAGGGACGAAAATTTGGTTTATTTTTAGCCTTAAAAGACCTATCCTGAGGAAGGGCGTGGCCCTTTCCCCCAGTAATGTCTGAAATAATCTCTTTCAAGTCAGGGCCAAACAGCGTTTTACCCTTGAAAGGGATGTTAAGCAATTTGTTCTTGGAGGACACATCCGCTGACCAAGACTTTAGCCAAAGCGCTCTGCGCGCCACAATAGCAAACCCTGAAATCTTCGCCGCTAATCTAGCTATTTGCAAAGCGGCATCTAAAATAAAAGAGTTAGCCAATTTAAGTGCTTGAACTCTGTCCATAACCTCCTCATACGAAGATTCTTTATTGAGCGACTTTCTAGTTCTTCGAACCAGAAACACGCTGCTGTAGTGACAGGAACAATGCAAGAAATTGGTTGTAGAAGGTAACCTTGCTGAACAAACATCTTTTTAAGCAAACGCTCTAACTTTTTATCCATAGGATCTTTGAAAGCACAACTATCTTCTATAGGGATAGTAGTGCGTTTGTTTAGAGTAGAATCCGCCCCCTCGACCTTGGGGACTGTCTGCCATAAGTCCTTTCTGGGGTCGACCATAGGAAATAATTTCTTAAATATAGGGGGAGGGACAAAAGGTATGCCGGGCCTTTCCCATTCTTTATTTACAATGTCCGCCACCCGCTTGGGTATAGGAAAAGCATCGGGGGGCACCGGGACCTCTAGGAACTTGTCCATCTTACATAATTTCTCTGGAATGACCAAATTGTCACAATCATCCAGAGTAGATAACACCTCTTTAAGCAGAGCGCGGAGATGTTCCAATTTAAATTTAAATGTAATAACGTCAGGTTCAGCTTGTTGAGAAATTTTTCCTGAATCTGAAATTTCTCCCTCAGACAAAACCTCCCTGGCCCCTTCAGATTGGTGTAAGGGCATGTCAGAACCATTATCATCAGCGTCCTCATGCTCTTCAGTATCTAAAACAGAGCAGTCGCGCTTTCGCTGATAAGTGGGCATTTTGGCTAAAATGTTTTTAATAGAATTATCCATTACAGCCGTTAATTGTTGCATAGTAAGGAGGATTGGCGCACTAGATGAACTAGGGACCTCCTGAGTGGGCAAGACTGGTGTAGACACAGAAGGAGATGATGCAGTACCATGCTTACTCCCCTCACTTAAGGAATCATCTTGGGCAACATTATTATCAGTGGCATCATTGTCCCTACTTTGTTTGTCACATTCATCACATATATTTAAATGGGGAGGAACCTTGGCTTCCGAACATACAGAACATCGTCTATCTGATGGTTCAGACATGTTAAACAGGCATAAACTTGATAACAAAGTACAAAAAACGTTTTAAAATAAAACCGTTACTGTCACTTTAAATTTTAAACTGAACACACTTTATTACTGAATATGTGAAAAAGTATGAAGGAATTGTTCAAAATTCACCAAAATTTCACCACAGTGTCTTAAAGCCTTAAAAGTATTGCACACCAAATTTGAAAGCTTTAACTCTTAAAATAACGGAACCAGAGCCGTTTTTACATTTAACCCCTATACAGTCCCTGGTATCTGCTTTGCTGAGACCCAACCAAGCCCAGAGGGGAATACGATACCAAATGACGCCTTCAATAAGCTTTTTCAGTGGATCTGAGCTCCTCACACATGCATCTGCATGCCTTGCTTTCCAAAAACAACTGCGCATTAGTGGCGCGAAAATGAGGCTCTGCCTATGACTAGAAAAGGCCCCCAGTGAAAAAGGTGTCCAATACAGTGCCTGCCGTTTTTTTAACACAATTCCCAAGATTAAAATAACACTTCAAAGTTATAATCCATTAAATATGCTTATAAGGTAATCGTTTTAGCCCAGAAAAATGTCTACCAGTCTTTAAAGCCCTTGTGAAGCCCTTTATTCTTATATTTAAACTAAGAAAATGGCTTACCGGATCCCATAGGGAAAATGACAGCTTCCAGCATTACCAAGTCTTGTTAGAAATGTGTCATACCTCAAGCAGCAAAGTCTGCCCACTGTTTCCCCCAACTGAAGTTACTTCATCTCAACAGTCCTGTGTGGAAACAGCCATCGATTTTAGTAATGGTTGCTAAAATCATCTTCCTCTTACAAACAGAAATCTTCATCTCTTTTCTGTTTCAGAGTAAATAGTACATACCAGCACTATTTTAAAATAACAAACTCTTGATTGAAGGATAAAACTACATTTAAACACCAAAAAACTCTTAACCATCAACGTGGAGATGTTGCCTGTGCAACGGCAAAGAGAATGACTGGGGAAGGCGGAGCCTAGGAGGGATCATGTGACCAGCTTTGCTGGGCTCTTTGCCATTTCCTGTTGGGGAAGAGAATATCCCACAAGTAAGGATGACGCCGTGGACCGGACACACCTATGTTGGAGAAAATGTACTCTTACTGTACTATGCTGCAGTGCTGCTGCTATTAGTTGATGCATGGATGTTAAAAACAGGTTGCAGGATTGACCTTTTCAATGCCACATCCCTCATGTTTTCCTGGACAGTCACTCAGCTAAATGACTAACACGTGAATCAGTGTGTGTTGTACTAAGTACTACCTTTACTGTGCACTTAGAAACACAATTCAAACATGCTGCTGGACAGTAAGCACTTTGCAGGTTTCTCCATGCATACACTACTTCATATGGTACTCATACCACAGCTAGACTGCCCAAGAAAAAAAAAAAAAAAAAAAAAAAAAAACGACATTGTGGTAAGAACTTGCCAGATAATTTCATTTCAATTAGCTTTGTATGTGTTGAGTTCAATTGTTTGTATTATGTACTCGAACTATAACTGATCTTAGTGCTACCACCACCACTACCACATAATAGCTGTGTGATATAATATGATAGGCAGCCAGGATTGACCTCATGTTTGCCTGGACAGTCACTTATCTAAATTATTAACACATAAAGCAGTGTGCATTGTAATACCTTTAATGCACTTATATTATACACAAATCATACTGCTGCAAAGTCAACAATTTTCAGGTTTTTCCATGCTTAATACGGCTTCATATGTTAATCATACCACAGTTAGAATGACTGCCCAAGTTAACATGACAATGTTGTGTTAGAAGACCTAAGAACTGGGTAGTGGCTACTATGTAACCACAGTACAGGCAGCTAATTTTATTTTAAATTTTGTGGTTTGTATTTGTATGCTCCAAGAGTATTGGACATTTAGAAACATGTAAATTAAGATTCTGTATTGTTACATCATTTTTTTAGTGGAAAATTAAAGGTGTTAGTCATTTATAATTCCATTAAAAAAAAAAAATTAAAAAAACAGATGCTTACCTGATAAAATTTCCAAATACGGAGTTCACAACATCAATTACTAGTGGGAATATCACTCCAGGCCAGCAGGAGGCGGCAAAAAGCACCACAGCAGACCGAAAGGAAAATCATAATTTAAGTAAGAACTTCCCTGATAAATTCATTTCTTGCATATTGGCAAGAGTACATGAGCTAGTGACATATGGGATATATAATCCTATCAGGAGGGGCAAAGTTTCCCAAACCTCAAAATGCCTATAAATACACCCCTCACCACACCCACAATTCAGTTTAACGAATAGCCAAGTAGTGGGGTGATAAAATAATGAGTAAAAAAAAAGCATACAAAAAGAGGAACTGGAAATATAATTGTGCTTTTATACAAAAATCATAACCACCATAAAAAAAGGGTGGGTCTCATGGACTCTTGGCAACATAAAAGATGAATTTATCAGGTAGGTTCTTACATAAATTATGTTTATTCATGTAATTGGCAAGAGTCCATGAGCTAGTGACGTAGGATAGAAATACCCAAGATGTGGAAGTCCACAGAAAAGTCACTAGTAAAGGAGGGATAAAATAACAGCCATTTCCACTGAGAAATTAAAGCCACACAATTAAGTTTTTCTTAAAACTTAAATCCAAAGCAATATAATCAAACAGACATCTGCATGAAGAACTTTTTCTACCAAAGACTGCTTCAGAAGAAGCAAATACATCAAAATGGTAAAAACAATAAAAGTATGCAAAGACAACCAAATTACGGATTTGCAAATCTGATCAACCTAAGCCTCATTCTGAAAAAGCCCCAAAAAATGCAACTGAACTTAGTAAAATGAGCTGTAAAACTCTGAGGCGGAGCCTGCCCTGCCTCCAAATAAGCCTTGAAAAACAAAAAAGCTTTAATCAGGATGCCAAAGAAATGGCAGAGGCTTCCTAACCTTTTCTGGAACCAGAAAAACAGCAAATAAGACTAGAAGTCTTCTGAAATCCATTGTAACCTCGATATAGAATTATAAAGATCTTACCACATTCAAAGAATGTAAAGCTCTCAAATAATTCTTTAGGATTATGACACAAAGGGACAACATATTCTCTGCTAATGTTGTTCAAATTCACAACCTTAGGAAAAAAAAAAAAAATAAGTCCACAAAACAACTTATCTAGATGGGAAAAAAAAAAAAAAAAAAAAAGACAGATAAGGAGATACACGAGAGAGCTGCTAAATCAGAAACTTTTGTAGCAGAGATATAGTCAAAAGAAACACCACTTTCCAAGAAAGTAGATAATCTTCAAACCAAATAAGACTCCAAAAAGGAGAAAATTAATAAATGAACAGGCTTGATACCAACCAAAGTCCGAACAAAACGGCAAATATCGGGAAGTTAAAATTTGCAGACAAACTTTATCCAAACCATCCTGAAAAAATTTAAAATCCTAGGAATTATATGAAAAGAACACTATAAAATATAGGTTTTCCAAACCTGATAATACATGTTCCTTGACAAGCTTATAAGCCTGCAACATAGCAATAAAAACTGAGTCAGAGAAACCTCTATGACTCAAAACCAATCAATTTCCATATCCCCAAATTAGTAATTTGAGATCCTGATGGAAAAAATAGCCCCTAAAACAAGAGGGCTGGCCAAAGAGAAGCGGACAATGATGGCAACTCGACATCCGAACAGGAACCACATACCAAACCTGTGAGGCCATGCTGAAACTATCAGAAACACATGACACTGTTCCAATGTGATCTTGAAAATCTCCTATGGAAGAAAAAAAAAAGGTGAAAAGATGTAGTCAGGTTGAAAAACCAAGACACTTCTAATGCATCCACCATCTCCACCTTAGGATCCCTGTACCTGAAAAGGTACCTGGGAAATTGAGAACACACATCTGTATAGAGACACCACTCTCCCAGATGTAAAGACTATTTTCTACGATTTTAGACATTTGAGAGGTGGATTATCTCAGTTGTCAGACAGATTAATTACATCTAAGAACGTATCCACAATACGTCTTAATTGCTAAGGAACTACGAGTCCCTATTGTTGATTGAAATATACCAGTGTTGTGATATTGAATGTCTGAAAGCAAAAACATTTTAAAAGTTCTCTCAAAAGAGGCCAAGCCTGAAAGAGCTCTGATAAATAGCACGGAGTTCCAAAATATTGATTGGAAACCTCGCCTCTTGAAGTTTCCAAACCCCTTGTGCTATCAAAAAACCATCAGACAGCTCCCCAACCTGTAAGATTTGTATCCATTAAGAAATACAGTCCAGGAAGGACGAACAAAAGAAGGCGCCCTGAATAAAATGATGATAGACTAATCACCAAAACAGAGAGAGTAGAGAGTTGGGATTTAAAAATATCAACTATGATATTTAAAAACAAACCCTGTATCATTGATTCAGTATGCAAATCAAAGAGATCTCAGATGAAAAACAAGCAAAGGGAACCACGCCTGATGCTACAATTATGAGACCTAACAACTTTGATGCACAGCCACTGAAAGAAATGTTCTAGACTGTAAGTTAGACAGGCTAATGCCACTTACAATCTACTTTTGTCCGATAAAGACATGAACACAGAATCTATCTAGAAACCCAAAAAGAAGTAATCCTTGTCTGAGGAAACACAAAACTCATATGGTAAATTAAATCCTCTAACCATGTCTTGAAGAAACTAAAAAAAAAAAAAAACGTTGATTCATGAGGAATTCCAAAAAGGAAAGTCCATATATTTGAAAACTGCTCTTTCATATGTATGTACTGGGTACACCTAAAGCACGTCTAATCACCCGTAAGGGACTCAAGATGCTGCCCAATTAATCGACCTCGGAAGGATGAAAGGCAAAATGGACCTCGCCGGGAATCGAACCTGCAACCCTCAAGTTGCTACAGAGCTCAGTCACAGTGCATGAGCATGTTGAGCTATCTGTCTGACTTTAATAAAGAAAAGTAAGCTATTACCAAGATACCATCCAAATAAGGAAGCCCCACAATACCCTACTGTCTAAAGACAGAAAGAAGGGCACCAAGAACATTTGAAAAAAGATTCATAAAGCTGTGACTAAACCAAAAGGAAAAGCGACAAATAGGTAAAGCTTAAAAGAAAATCTCAGAAACCACAAGTGGTCTGAATGTAATAAAATAGATGATAAACATCCTAAAATATGAAGTGGACATGAAATAGCCTTAACAAAAAGGCATAATAGTCCTTATAAATCACCAACAAAAGTGGAGACGCTAACAAAACAAAAAAAAAAAAAAAAAAAAAAGGTCTTCAGATCCAAGAATGGACTGAATAAACCTTCCTTCTTAGAGACAAAGAAAATAATTGAAATAGAAACCAAAATACTGTTCCTGCAAAAAGAAATGGCATAATCACACCTGAAAAAAAAAATTCACAGAGAGTGTACTGAGAAAGATTCTTCCCATAGGTCTTATTCTAGAAATCTATTCAAACGCAAAGAATAACATAGAATTTGGACAGAGTTCATCCAAAAACAATTTAATCTGCCCCCCACCAGAAGGACTGGTTTGAGAACCGCACCTTTATGCAGACTAATAACTAGCAATTATATAGAAGGATAAAAAAAAATGCTTCTTCAGTGCTTACACTGAGTTAACCAAAATTAGCAGCTGATAAAAAAAACAGTAGTAACTATTACACAAATATAATAAATTGGCCTCAAAGGCCTGTATTAACCCTGCTGGGAAATGAATCTGACCCTTGGGTCTAGAACAAGCGTTTGTAGTCAGGACATTCACCAACTGATCTACATCACTGGACTAAAAGTAGGGTAGAAAAAAAACAAAAAAAACCTCTAAACCTCTAGAAATAATGGAGATAATAAATCAAATAAAGTATTATCCTAACAAGAGAGAGATAAGATATATTTGAAATCATAATAGATATAGTAAACCTAATTAAATGAATACATCTAAAGTAAATAAACAGTTATATACTTAAGAATCTGAAAACTGCTTATGCCAACTGTTCAACAAAGGATGAGAGAACAGTAATGTCAGCCACACAGCTAAAGCTGAGCTAAAAATATACACAGTACATGAATATGCTCTATTAAGGTTATATTCAAATTCTAATGAATCTTGAAAACAAGTACCAGTTTCCATAGAAATAGTAGTACAGTCCCAAGAGGGAATCCGAATAACCATACAGATAGTATATTGATTAGAAAAAAAAACTCAAACGCAAAAATGTTAAAATCCAGATTTGAAAAGGATTATTAACATATTTAATAGGAGGATTAGAAATTGAAAAATTTCCTATACAAAGAACAAAAAATGTTCAAATGAAAAAACATAATTTATGTAAGAACTTACCTGATAAATTCATTTATTTCATATTAGCAAGAGTCCATGAGCTAGTGACGTATGGGATATACATTCCTACCAGGAGGGGCAAAGTTTCCCAAACCTTAAAATGCCTATAAATACACCCCTCACCACACCCACAAATCAGTTTAACGAATAGCCAAGAAGTGGGGTGATAAGAAAAAAGTGCGAAAGCATAAAAAATAAGGAATTGGAATAATTGTGCTTTATACAAAAAAATCATAACCACCACAAAAAAGGGTGGGCCTCATGGACTCTTGCTAATATGAAAGAAATGAATTTATCAGGTAAGTTCTTACATAAATTATGTTTTCTTTCATGTAATTAGCAAGAGTCCATGAGCTAGTGACGTATGGGATAATGACTACCCAAGATGTGGATCTTTCCACGCAAGAGTCACTAGAGAGGGAGGGATAAAATAAAGACAGCCAATTCCTGCTGAAAATAATCCACACCCAAAATAAAGTTTAAAGAAAACATAAGCAGAAGATTCAAACTGAAACCGCTGCCTGAAGTACTTTTCTACCAAAAACTGCTTCAGAAGAAGAAAACACATCAAAATGGTAGAATTTAGTAAAAGTATGCAAAGAGGAACCAAGTTGCTGCTTTGCAAATCTGAACAACCGAAGCTTCATTCCTAAACGCCCAGGAAGTAAAAACTGACCTAGTACAATGAGCTGTAATCCTTTGAGGCTGAGTTTTACCCGACTCGACATAGGCATGATGAAATAAAGATTTCAAACCAAGATGCCAAAGAAATGGCAGAAGCTTTCTGGCCTTTTCTAGAACCAGAAAAGATGAAAAATAGACTAGAAGTCTTTCGGAAAGACTTAGTAGCTTCAACATAATAATATTTCAAAGCTCTAACAACATCCAAAGAATGCAATGATCTCTCCTTAGAATTCGTAGGATTAGGACATAATGAAGGAACCACAATTTCTCTACTAATGTTGTTAGAATACACAACCTTAGGTAAAAATTCAAAAGAAGTTCGCAACACCGCCTTATCCTGATGAAAAATCAGAAAAGGAGACTCACAAGAAAGAGCAGATAATTCAGAGACTCTTCTGGCAGAAGAGATGGCCAAAAGAAACAAAACTTTCCAAGAAAGAAGTTTAATGTCCAATTAATTCATGGGTTCAAAAGGAGGAGCTAGAAGAGCCCCCAGAACCAAATTCAAACTCCAAGGAGGAGAAATTGACTGAATGACAGGTTTTATACGAACCAAGTCTTGTACAAAACAATGAATATCAGGAAGATTAGCAATCTTTCTGTGAAAAAGAACAGAAAGGGCAGAGATTTGTCCTGTCAAGGAACTTGCGGACAAACCTTTATCTAAACCATCCTGAAGAAACTGTAAAAATTCTCGGAATTCTAAAAGAATGCCAGGAAAAATGATGAGAAGACACCAAGAAATATAAGTCTTCCAGACTCTATAATATATCTCTCTAGATACAGATTTACGAGCCTGTAACATAGTATTAATCACAGAGTCAGAGAAACCTCTTTGACCAAGAATGAAGCGTTCAATCTCCATACCCTTAAATGTAAAGATTTGAGATCCTGATGGAAAAAAGGACCTTGCGACAGAAGGTCTGGTCTTAACGAATGAGCCCACGGTTGGCAAGAGGCCATCCGAAAAAGATCCGTCAATGCTGGAGCTACCAGCAGAACAAACGAGCATTCCTTCAGAATCTTGGAGATTACTCTTGGAAGAAGAACTAGAGGCGGAGAGATATAGGCAGGATGATACTTCCAAGGAAGTGATAATGCATTCACTGCCTCCGCCTGAGGATCCCGGGATCTGAACAGATACCTGGGAAGTTTCTTGTTTAGATGAGAAGCCATCAGATCTATTTCTGGAAGTTCCCACATTTGAACAATCTGAAGAAATACCTCTGGGTGAAGAGACCATTCGCCCGGATACAACGTTTGACGACTGAGATAATCCGCTTCCCAATTGTCTATACCTGGGAAATGAACCGCAGAGATTAGACAGGAGCTGGATTCCGCCCAAAAAAGAATTGGAGATACTTCTTTCATAGCCAGAGGACTGTGAGTCCCTCCTTGATGATTGATGTATGCCACAGTTGTGACATTGTCTGTCTGAAAACAAATGAACAATTCTCTCTTCAGAAGAGGCCAAGACTGAAGAGCTCTGAAAATTGCACGGAGTTCCAAAATATTGATCAGTAATCTCACCTCCTGAGATTCCCAAACCCCTTGTGCCGTCAGAGACCCCCACACAGCTCCCCAACCTGAAAGACTTGCATCTGTTGAAATTACAGTCCAGGTCGGAAGAACAAAAGAAGCCCCCTGAACTAAACGATGGTGATCTGTCCACCACGTCAGAGAGTGTCGTACAATCGGTTTTAAAGATATTAATTGAGATATCTTTGTGTAATCCCTGCACCACTGGTTCAGCATACAGAGCTTTAGAGGTCGCATGTGAAAATGAGCAAAGGAGATCGCGTCCGATGCAGCAGTCATAAGACCTAAAATGTCCATGCATAAGGCTACCAAAGGGAATGATTGTGACTGAAGGTTTTGACAAGCTGATATCAATGTTAGACTTCTCTTGTCTGTCAAAGACAGAGTCATGGACACTGAATCTATCTGAAAACCTAAAAAGGTTACCCTTGTCTGAGGAATCAATGAACTTTTTGGTAAATTGATCCTCCAACCATGATCTTGAAGAAACAACACAAGTCGATTCGTATGAGATTCTGCTAAATGTGAAGACTGAGCAAGTACCAAGATATCATCCAAATAAGGAAATACCAATACCCTGTTCTCTGATTAGACAGAAGGGCACAGAGAACCTTTGTAAAAATTCTTGGAGCTGATGCTAGGCCAAACGGTAGAGCCACAAAACTGGTAATGCTTGTCTAGAAAAGAGAATCTCAGAAACTAAAAGTGATCTGGATGAATCGGAATATGCAGATATGCATCCTGTAAATCTATTGTAGACATATAATGCCCTTGCTGAACAAAAGGCAGGATAGTCCTAACAGTTACCATCTTGAATGTTGGTATCCTTACATAACGATTCAATATTGATAGATCCGGAACTGGTCTGAAGGAATTGACCTTCTTTGGTACAATGAAGAGATAGGATAAAACCCCAGCCCCTGTTCCAGAACTGGAACTGGCATAATTACTCCAGCCAACTCTAGATCTGTAACACATTTCAGAAATGCTTGAGCCTTTGCTGGGACACGGGAAAGAAAAAAATCTCTTTGCAGGAGGCCTTAACTTGAAGCCAATTCTGTACCCTTCTGAAACAATGTTCTGAAACCAGAGATTGTGAACGGAATTGATCCAAATTTCTTTGAAAAAAAACGTAAACTGCCCCATACCAGCTGAGCTGGAATGAGGGCCGCACCTTCATGGGAACTTAGGAGCTGGCTTTGGGTTTCTATAAGGCTTGGATATAATCCAAAGTGAAGATGGTTTCCAAACTGATACCGCTCCTGAGGATGAAGGAACAGGCTTTTGTTCCTTGTTGTGATGAAAAGGAACGAAAACGATTATTAGACCTAAATTTACCTTAGATTTTTTATCCTGTGGTAAAAAAGTTCCCTTCCTGCCAGTAACAGTTGAGATAAAAGAATCCAACTGAAAACCGAATAATTTATTACCCTGGAAAGAAAGGGAAAGAAAAGTTGACTTAGAAGACATATCAGCATTCCAAGTTTTAAGCCATAAAGCTCTTCTAGCTAAAATAGATAGAGACATATACCTGACATCAACTCTAATGATATCAAAGATGGCATCACAAATAAAATAATTAGCATGTTATAGAAGAATAATAATGCTATGAGAATTATGATCTGTTACTTGTTGCGCTAAAGCTTCTAACCAAAAAGTTGAAGCTGCAGCAACATCCGCTAAAAATATAGCAGGAGTAGAGACAGCCCCATTAACCTTAGGGATTTTGTCCCAAACTCTAATCTGTCAGATGGCACAGGATATAATTGCTTAAAACATTTTAAAAGGAGTAAATGAATTACCCAAATTATTCCATTCCCTGGAAATTACTTCAGAAATAGCATCAGGGACAGGAAACACTTCTGGAATAACTACAGGAGATTTAAAAACCTTATTTAAACGTTTAGATTTAGTATCAAGAGGACCAGAATCCTCTATTTCTAATGCAATTAAGACTTCTTTAAATAAAGAACGAATAAATTCCATCTTGAACAAATACAAAGATTTATCAGCATCAACCTCTGAGACAGAAACCTCTGAACCAGAAGAACCATTATCAGTATCAGAATGATGATGTTCATTTAAAAATTCATCTGAAAAAAGAGAAGTTTTAAAAGACTTATGTATACTAGAAGGAGAAATAACAGACATAGCCTTCTTAATGGATTTAGAAACAAAATCTCTTATGGTATCAGGAACACTCTGAGTATTAGATGTTGACGGAACAGCAACAGGTAATGTAACAGTACTAAAACATAATTTATGTAAGAACTTACCTGATAAATTCATATCTTTCATATTAGCAAGAGTCCATGAGCTAGTGACGTATGGGATATACATTCCTACCAGGAGGGGCAAAGTTTCCCAAACCTCAAAATGCCTATAAATACACCCCTCACCACACCCACAATTCAGTTTAACGAATAGCCAAGAAGTGGGGTGATAAAAAAGTGCGAAAGCATATAAAATAAGGAATTGGAATAATTGTGCTTTATACAAAAATCATAACCACCACAAAAAAAGGGCGGGCCTCATGGACTCTTGCTAATATGAAAGAAATGAATTTATCAGGTAAGTTCTTACATAAATTATGTTTTCTTTCATGTAATTAGCAAGAGTCCATGAGCTAGTGACGTATGGGATAATGATTACCCAAGATGTGGATCTTTCCACACAAGAGTCACTAGAGAGGGAGGGATAAAATAAAGACAGCCAATTCCTGCTGAAAATAATCCACACCCAAAATAAAGTTAAATGAAAACATAAGCAGAAGATTCAGACTGAAACCGCTGCCTGAAGTACTTTTCTACCAAAAACTGCTTCAGAAGAAGAAAATACATCAAAATGGTAGAATTTAGTAAAAGTATGCAAAGAGGACCAAGTTGCTGCTTTGCAAATCTGATCAACCGAAGCTTCATTCCTAAACGCCCAGGAAGTAGAAACTGACCTGGTAGAATGAGCTGTAATCCTCTGAGGCGGAGATTTACCCGACTCAACATAGGCAAGATGAATTAAAGATTTCAACCAAGATGCCAAAGAAATGGCAGAAGCTTTCTGGCCTTTTCTAGAACCGGAAAAGATAACAAATAGACTAGAAGTCTTTCGGAAAGACTTAGTAGCTTCAACATAATATTTCAAAGCTCTAACAACATCCAAAGAATGCAATGATTTCTCCTTAGAATTCTTAGGATTAGGACATAATGAAGGAACCACAATTTCTCTACTAATGTTGTTGGAATTCACAACTTTAGGTAAAAATTCAAAAGAAGTTCGCAACACCGCCTTATTCTGATGAAAAATCAGAAAAGGAGACTCACAAGAAAGAGCAGATAATTCAGAAACTCTTCTGGCAGAAGAGATGGCCAAAAGGAACAAAACTTTCCAAGAAAGTAATTTAATGTCCAATGAATGCATAGGTTCAAAGGGAGGAGCTTGAAGAGCTCCCAGAACCAAATTCAAACTCCAAGGAGGAGAAATTGACTTAATGACAGGTTTTATACGAACCAAAGCTTGTACAAAACAATGAATATCAGGAAGATTAGCAATCTTTCTGTGAAAAAGAACAGAAAGAGCAGAGATTTGTCCTTTCAATGAACTTGCAGACAAACCCTTATCTAAACCATCCTGAAGAAACTGTAAAATTCTCGGTATTCTAAAGGAATGCCAAGAAAAATGATGAGAAAGACACCAAGAAATATAAGTCTTCCAGACTCTATAATATATCTCTCTAGATAAAGATTTACGAGCCTGTAACATAGTATTAATCACAGAGTCAGAGAAACCTCTTTGACCAAGAATCAAGCGTTCAATCTCCATACCTTTAAATTTAAGGATTTCAGATCCTGATGGAAAAAAGGACCTTGTGACAGAAGGTCTGGTCTTAACGGAAGAGTCCACGGTTGGCAAGAGGCCATCCGGACAAGATCCGCATACCAAAACCTGTGAGGCCATGCCGGAGCTACCAGCAGAACAAACGAGCATTCCTTCAGAATCTTGGAGATTACTCTTGGAAGAAGAACTAGAGGCGGAAAGATATAGGCAGGATGATACTTCCAAGGAAGTGATAATGCATCCACTGCCTCCGCCTGAGGATCCCGGGATCTGGACAGATATCTGGGAAGTTTCTTGTTTAGATGAGACGCCATCAGATCTATTTCTGGAAGTTCCCACATTTGAACAATCTGAAGAAATACCTCTGGGTGAAGAGACCATTCGCCCGGATGCAACGTTTGGCGACTGAGATAATCCGCTTCCCAATTGTCTACACCTGGGATATGAACCGCAGAGATTAGACAGGAGCTGGATTCCGCCCAAACCAAAATTTGAGATACTTCTTTCATGGCTAGTGGACTGTGAGTCCCTCCTTGATGATTGATGTATGCCACAGTTGTGACATTGTCTGTCTGAAAACAAATGAACGATTCTCTCTTCAGAAGAGGCCAAAACTGAAGAGCTCTGAAAATTGCACGGAGTTCCAAAATATTGATCGGTAATCTCACCTCCTGAGATTCCCAAACTCCTTGTGCCGTCAGAGATCCCCACACAGCTCCCCAACCTGTGAGACTTGCATCTGTTGAAATTACAGTCCATGTCGGAAGCACAAAAGAAGCCCCCTGAATTAAACGAAAAAATCTCTTTGCAGGAGGTCTCATCTTGAAACCAATTCTGTACCCTTCTGAAACAATGTTCTGAATCCAAAGATTCTGAACAGAATTGATCCAAATTTCTTTGAAAAAACGTAACCTGCCCCCTACCAGCTGAGCTGGAATGAGGGCCGCACCTTCATGAGGACTTAGAAGCAGGCTTTGCCTTTCTAGCAGGCTTGGATTTATTCCAGACTGGAGATGGTTTCCAAACTGAAACTGCTCCTGAGGATGAAGGATTAGGCTTTTGTTCTTTGTTGAAACGAAAGGAACGAAAACGATTATTAGCCCTGTTTTTACCTTTAGATTTTTTATCCTGTGGTAAAAAAGTTCCTTTCCCACCAGTAACAGTTGAGATAATAGAATCCAACTGAGAACCAAATAATTTGTTACCCTGGAAAGAAATGGAAAGTAGAGTTGATTTAGAAGCCATATCAGCATTCCAAGTCTTAAGCCATAAAGCTCTTCTAGCTAAAATAGCTAGAGACATAAACCTGACATCAACTCTGATAATATCAAAAATGGCATCACAGATAAAATTAGCATGCTGAAGAAGAATAATAATATCATGAGAATCATGATGTGTTACTTGTTGCGCTAAAGTTTCCAACCAAAAAGTTGAAGCTGCAGCAACATCAGCCAAAGATATAGCAGGTCTAAGAAGATTACCTGAACACAGATAAGCTTTTCTTAGAAAGGATTCAATTTTCCTATCTAAAGGATCCTTAAATGAAGTACCATCTGACGTAGGAATAGTAGTACGTTTAGCAAGGGTAGAAATAGCCCCATCAACTTTAGGGATTTTGTCCCAAAATTCTAATCTGTCAGACGGCACAGGATATAATTGCTTAAAACGTTTAGAAGGAGTAAATGAATTACCCAATTTATCCCATTCTTTGGAAATTACTGCAGAAATAGCATTAGGAACAGGAAAAACTTCTGGAATAACCACAGGAGATTTAAATACCTTATCCAAACGTTTAGAATTAGTATCAAGAGGACCAGAATCCTCTATTTCTAAAGCAATTAGTACTTCTTTAAGTAAAGAACGAATAAATTCCATTTTAAATAAATATGAAGATTTATCAGCATCAATCTCTGAGACAGAATCCTCTGAACCAGAAGAGTCATCAGAATCAGAATGATGATGTTCATTTAAAAATTCCTCTGTAGGAAGAGAAGTTTTAAAAGATTTTTTATGTTTACTAGAAGGAGAAATAACAGACATAGCCTTTATGGATTCAGAAACAAAATCTCTTATGTTATCAGGAACATTCTGCACCTTAGATGTTGAAGGAACTGCAACAGACAATGGTACTTTACTAAAGGAAATATTATCTGCATTAACAAGTTTGTCATGACAATTAATACAAACAACAGCCGGAGGAATAGCTACCAAAAGTTTACAGCAGATACACTTAGCTTTGGTAGATCCAGCACTAGACAGCGATTTTCCTGTAGTATCTTTTGACTCAGATGCAACGTGAGACATCTTGCAATATGTAAGAGAAAAAACAACATATAAAGCAAAATTGATCAAATTCCTTAAATGACAGTTTCAGGAATGGGAAAAAATGCCAAAGAACAAGCTTCTAGCAACCAGAAGCAATGAAAAATGAGACTTAAATAATGTGGAGACAAAAGTGACGCCCATATTTTTTAGCGCCAAATAAGACGCCCACATTATTTGGCGCCTAAATGCTTTTGGCGCCAAAAATGACGCCACATCCGGAACGCCGACACTTGGCGCAAAATAACGTCAAAAAATGACGCAACAGAAAAGATTTTTTGCGCCAAAAAAGTCCGCGCCAAGAATGACGCAATAAAATGAAGCATTTTCAGCCCCCGCGAGCCTAACAGCCCACAGGGAAAAAGAGTCAAATTTTTGAAGGTAAGAAAAAATGATTAATTCAAATGCATTATCCCAAATATGAAACTGACTGTCTGAAAAATAAGGAATGTTGAACATTCTGAGTCAAGGCAAATAAATGAGACACAGGGATCGGTACAGCGCCAGAAGGCCAAGGGACAAATATACAAAACTGCCGATACGTTTAAAAATGTGGATTTATTACAATCAGATAAAATAATAAATTGTACAATAAGATAAAACCAAGTGGTGTAGTGGCAAAAATTGCCAATCAAGTATTAAAAACAGAATTTATGTTTACCTGATAAATTTCTTTCTCCAACGGTGTGTCCGGTCCACGGCGTCATCCTTACTTGTGGGATATTCTCTTCCCCAACAGGAAATGGCAAAGAGCCCAGCAAAGCTGGTCACATGATCCCTCCTAGGCTCCGCCTACCCCAGTCATTCGACCGACGTTAAGGAGGAATATTTGCATAGGAGAAACCATATGGTACCGTGGTGACTGTAGTTAAAGAAAATAAATTATCAGACCTGATTAAAAAACCAGGGCGGGCCGTGGACCGGACACACCGTTGGAGAAAGAAATTTATCAGGTAAACATAAATTCTGTTTTCTCCAACATAGGTGTGTCCGGTCCACGGCGTCATCCTTACTTGTGGGAACCAATACCAAAGCTTTAGGACACGGATGAAGGGAGGGAGCAAATCAGGTCACCTAAATGGAAGGCACCACGGCTTGCAAAACCTTTCTCCCAAAAATAGCCTCAGAAGAAGCAAAAGTATCAAACTTGTAAAATTTGGTAAAAGTGTGCAGTGAAGACCAAGTCGCTGCCCTACATATCTGATCAACAGAAGCCTCGTTCTTGAAGGCCCATGTGGAAGCCACAGCCCTAGTGGAATGAGCTGTGATTCTTTCGGGAGGCTGCCGTCCGGCAGTCTCGTAAGCCAATCTGATGATGCTTTTAATCCAAAAAGAGAGAGAGGTAGAAGTTGCTTTTTGACCTCTCCTTTTACCTGAATAAACAACAAACAAGGAAGATGTTTGTCTAAAATCCTTTGTAGCATCTAAATAGAATTTTAGAGCGCGAACAACATCCAAATTGTGCAACAAACGTTCCTTCTTTGAAACTGGTTTTGGACACAGAGAAGGTACGATAATCTCCTGGTTAATGTTTTTGTTAGAAACAACTTTTGGAAGAAAACCAGGTTTAGTACGTAAAACCACCTTATCTGCATGGAACACCAGATAAGGAGGAGAACACTGCAGAGCAGATAATTCTGAGACTCTTCTAGCAGAAGAAATCGCAACTAAAAACAAAACTTTCCAAGATAATAACTTAATATCAACGGAATGTAAGGGTTCAAACGGAACCCCCTGAAGAACTGAAAGAACTAAATTGAGACTCCAAGGAGGAGTCAAAGGTTTGTAAACAGGC
>NW_026512344.1:17500-30000 GCF_027579735.1 Bombina bombina
TATAAATGACAAGCCCTTATTTAAAACCTTTCTCTCATTCTCAGTTAGTACATGATTGCTTAGATTGACAACTAGGTCCTCCTCGGCCGGCCTCTCCTGGGGGGTCTGGGTGGTAGACTTGAACCCCCCCCCCGCCTTGTGTGGTTCCTCGTCCTTCCCCGTTTTTTGACCTTGTTGTCATACCACTTCTATAATTATTATGCATCTGCGCAGTGGTAACGGTCATCGTATTGCCATCAGAGTCAGTGCTATTGCCCGAGCTGTCCACTGTATCCATAGGTCTTCTTCTATTGTATCTGTGGCGCCATTGCCTATTTGTGCGATATTGTGCTCTTTCTTCGGGACCCAATTGCCATCTATAGACACTTTTGTTTTTATAATCGTTGGTCACGTCTTCTAGTTTGCGATTTTTGAATGTAATCAACTCGTCCTCATACTTTTTTATATCCTCTTTTAATTTGCCAAGCCAATTCTGCTCCCTCTCAGCCTCCAATACCGGCAGATATTGGCCCTCATATTTGGATATTTCTACTTTGCTTAGTTCCAGAAGCCTGGAAACCTCCTGTATTACGAGTAATATCAGGTCCAGGGAGCACTTATTGAGTATATTACACCATTTAAGGCAAAATTCAGGATTGTTCCTGCCTATCGTTGGGACATTCCTGATACGGAAGCCCCTAGGAATGAATTTCTTGCGGTGATACTCAGATAAATATGCTCCATGTAATGCATAGTCAATATCTTTTTTCTTCATTTTGGCCAGTTTCTCATAAACATTTTTTGTTTGTTCTATGATAGCCCTCTGGGGTATTGCTGCAAAGCGTATGCGAGATGCATCTTCTTCAGTAAAAAAGAATTCTTCTGCACCTTTTATTTCATCCCCCAGATCCAATTCCTGTGTTGTTTCAATCCCCTCAGCCATAATGTAACAGAGATATTTAATTATTGGTCAATGCACAGTGTCCATAAAAACAAAGAAAATATGAGAATCCTCAGGAGTCACAGTCTGTATACCAATATCAGCCGGGTGCTAATACAATAATAATACAATATCCCAAGAGGTAGCAGCACTCACGGTAACACAGTCATTATTTAGCCTGCCCGGGGTGCTTTAAACTAACAATATGAGCATCCAAAAAGAAAAGCACTCACCGGGTCTTATTCAGCAAAAAATCCTTTTAATTTGTGACGTTTCGGGGTTGCCCCCGTCCTCAGACAACAGTTACAGGTATATACATTTACTCACCCTTTATACACAAACAAACCCGCTCCCAAGTGCAATCCCGCCGGCGGCGTACCGGAAGTCAGCTGCCGTGCGCAGAACCCTACGTCACCGGTTGCCATAGCAACCAGGACGCCTCCCGGCGGAATCCCTGTTATAGTAAAAACTTAAAAAGTGCATTATTTACAAAGGCTGTATAGGAATTGTTATATGCTGACAAAACAACATGTCATAATAATGGGCTTAGACATCATGATAATATTAAGTACCAAAACGGGGAAAATTATGCTTTATCCTAACACCGTAACTAACAAAAAGAGCTAAACAAGCCACTCAATTTACTTTCTATTAGGACTCTAGCCACTAAACCTACAGCAAAACAAACTATATAAATCCATGAATCTAGGTTCAGAGAAGCCAAAAAATAAATCATATAAAAATCAAATATACTAAAAATATAAAAGATACAAAGAGAACAAAAAGAAAAATCACCAAGTGAAAAATAATAAGTGAAAAAATATAAAGTGAAGTAAAAAATAAAAAATAATACACATATAGAATTAGAAAAAAATATATAAGAAAAAAATATAAGGGTGATAGAATCAAGAATAATAAACAAATTAAATAATAAAAAAATAAATATAATAATAAAAAAATAAAAAAAATTAAAAAATCAAAAAAGAGTGAAAACAAACATAAAAAGAAGAGGAAGAGAACAAAAAGAATAAAAACAGAAGAAATAAAGGAAGAACCAAGAAACATGCAACAAGAAGATATCAAAAAGAGGTATTTTACAGAAAGCAATGCCAATCTAAGTTGACATTCAGGCCCCTGGGGGCCATGGTACCCAGATTGTAAATCCATTTAGATTCACGCTGTAGTAGTATTCTACCTCTGTCACCCCCTCTTGTAAGAGGGGGCACATGATCAATGATGATATACTTTAGATCAGCGACTGAATGTTTCAATAGGGCAAAATGCCTGGCCACTGGTTGTTCAGAGTCACCACGATCAATAGCTGTTCTTATCGCTGATCTGTGGTTGGCCATTCTTGTACGAAGATTTTTTTCTAATTCTATATGTGTATTATTTTTTATTTTTTACTTCACTCTTTATATTTTTTCACTTATTATTTTTCACTTGGTGATTTTTCTTTTTGTTCTCTTTGTATCTTTTATATTTTTAGTATATTTGATTTTTATATGATTTATTTTTTGGCTTCTCTGAACCTAGATTCATGGATTTATATAGTTTGTTTTGCTGTAGGTTTAGTGGCTAGAGTCCTAATAGAAAGTAAATTGAGTGGCTTGTTTAGCTCTTTTTGTTAGTTACGGTGTTAGGATAAAGCATAATTTTCCCCGTTTTGGTACTTAATATTATCATGATGTCTAAGCCCATTATTATGACATGTTGTTTTGTCAGCATATAACAATTCCTATACAGCCTTTGTAAATAATGCACTTTTTAAGTTTTTACTATAACAGGGATTCCGCCGGGAGGCGTCCTGGTTGCTATGGCAACCGGTGACGTAGGGTTCTGCGCACGGCAGCTGACTTCCGGTACGCCGCCGGCGGGATTGCACTTGGGAGCGGGTTTGTTTGTGTATAAAGGGTGAGTAAATGTATATACCTGTAACTGTTGTCTGAGGACGGGGGCAACCCCGAAACGTCACAAATTAAAAGGATTTTTTGCTGAATAAGACCCGGTGAGTGCTTTTCTTTTTGGATGCTCATATTGTTAGTTTAAAGCACCCCGGGCAGGCTAAATAATGACTGTGTTACCGTGAGTGCTGCTACCTCTTGGGATATTGTATTATTATTGTATTAGCACCCGGCTGATATTGGTATACAGACTGTGACTCCTGAGGATTCTCATATTTTCTTTGTTTTTATGGACACTGTGCATTGACCAATAATTAAATATCTCTGTTACATTATGGCTGAGGGGATTGAAACAACACAGGAATTGGATCTGGGGGATGAAATAAAAGGTGCAGAAGAATTCTTTTTTACTGAAGAAGATGCATCTCGCATACGCTTTGCAGCAATACCCCAGAGGGCTATCATAGAACAAACAAAAAATGTTTATGAGAAACTGGCCAAAATGAAGAAAAAAGATATTGACTATGCATTACATGGAGCATATTTATCTGAGTATCACCGCAAGAAATTCATTCCTAGGGGCTTCCGTATCAGGAATGTCCCAACGATAGGCAGGAACAATCCTGAATTTTGCCTTAAATGGTGTAATATACTCAATAAGTGCTCCCTGGACCTGATATTACTCGTAATACAGGAGGTTTCCAGGCTTCTGGAACTAAGCAAAGTAGAAATATCCAAATATGAGGGCCAATATCTGCCGGTATTGGAGGCTGAGAGGGAGCAGAATTGGCTTGGCAAATTAAAAGAGGATATAAAAAAGTATGAGGACGAGTTGATTACATTCAAAAATCGCAAACTAGAAGACGTGACCAACGATTATAAAAACAAAAGTGTCTATAGATGGCAATTGGGTCCCGAAGAAAGAGCACAATATCGCACAAATAGGCAATGGCGCCACAGATACAATAGAAGAAGACCTATGGATACAGTGGACAGCTCGGGCAATAGCACTGACTCTGATGGCAATACGATGACCGTTACCACTGCGCAGATGCATAATAATTATAGAAGTGGTATGACAACAAGGTCAAAAAACGGGGAAGGACGAGGAACCACACAAGGCGGGGGGGGTTCAAGTCTACCACCCAGACCCCCCAGGAGAGGCCGGCCGAGGAGGACCTAGTTGTCAATCTAAGCAATCATGTACTAACTGAGAATGAGAGAAAGGTTTTAAATAAGGGCTTGTCATTTATACCAACTGTCAAGTGTGATGATTTTGGACTATTTATAGATATCCAGAAGTTCTCTAGGAATTTGAGACTGAAAGAATACTTCAAGGATTATCAAGAACAACCGAAAAAGATATTCAAAGAGAAGAGTAAGTTTGACCCTACAAGCTATAACCCCTCTATAAGAACCTTTTCCAGGATGGTACAACAGGATACTTTAAGTCCACATCAAAGGAAGGGTCAGTATAGACACAATCTGACCAAAGACGAAAGAAGCGCTCTCATTGACTTACAAAACAACACTTCAATAATTCTAAGGGAAGCGGACAAAGGGGGTGCCATTGTCGTTCAAAACTATACTGATTACAGGGCTGAAATTATGCGACAATTGATGGATAAAGATACCTACACAAAACTAAGAGGTGATCCTACTAGCATATACAAGAGAAAACTTGACAACATGCTTCAACACTTGCATGAGACTAGCTGTATAGATGGTGACTCCCTGGGCTTTATGACAGTACAACATCCAAGAGTTCCTGTAATCTATACGCTACCAAAGATCCACAAGGATATGGAAACCCCCCCAGGAAGACCTATAGTCTCGGCTATAGGCTCATTGCTTCAGCCAATTGCTATCTATTTGGACAACATACTCCAACCATTAGTCAGGAGTATGGATTCTTTCCTCTTGGATTCAAGCGCTATGATAAGAAGACTCAGCACCATTAATGATATACAAGAGGATACCTTGCTGGTCACTATGGACGTGACCAGCTTGTACACAATAATACCTCACAATGAGGGAATAGCGGCAGTATGCAGGCAATTGGCCAAATACCCGTATGTGGGTCCACCTGTTGATGTAATCCAGGAACTTCTAACAGCATGCTTGGAGATGAATTACTTTCGTTTCGAGAAGGAATTTTACCTGCAAACTGCGGGGACCGCCATGGGGTCAAATGTGGCACCCACATATGCCAACTTGTTCATGGCAGAATTCGAAACGAGAGGAACAACATTATTCCAGGATGACAGAATCTCCCATTACAAAAGGTATATAGATGACCTCTTCTTGATATGGCGTGGTACAGAGGAAGATTTACTATTATGGTTTACAAGTGTCAATGCAGCACATCCAACTATTAAATTCAAACTGACGTACAACAGCTCGAGTGTGGATTTTTTGGACCTGAGAATTTTTAAGAAAGAAGGTCGACTGTGCACGACACTATACACAAAAGAAACAGATCGTAATTCTTTACTACATGCCCACAGTTGCCACCCTCCAGCCCTCAAACGTGCTTTACCTTTATCACAATTCAAGAGAACAGCAAGGAACAATACCATAGCTGATCTTCGGGAACAACAAATGCACACTATAGAATCACGTTTCATTCAGAGGGGGTACAATAAACAAGATCTAGCACTACAGAAGATGGATACATTGAAGCTACAGCAGGAGGATCTACTAACCTACAAGGAAACATCTTTGGAAGATAATAGAATGACGTTCTCCACAACCTTTGATGTTGACAAACCAGCTATTGCTGAGAGCATACGCAAACATTGGTCTCTTATATCTTCAGACCCGGATCTACCGTTTGAGGGGACAGCACCTCCTAGAATGGGATATCGGAGAGCGAGGTCTTTAAGAGACCAGCTTGTCAAGACAGACCCTAGGGGCTGTTATATGAAAGAGACCTGGTTGCAATCTAAACCTGGTTGTTACCGCTGCTTAGGATGTACAACATGCAATGGATTAACAACTGGTAAAGTGTTTAGACATCCCTACAAGAATAGGACTTACAGCATCAGACATCGGGTCACATGTACAACCAAATACATAGTGTATTTGTTACACTGTGTATGCGGTTTGTTTTATGTGGGGAAAACTGTGGACGATCTTCGTACAAGAATGGCCAACCACAGATCAGCGATAAGAACAGCTATTGATCGTGGTGACTCTGAACAACCAGTGGCCAGGCATTTTGCCCTATTGAAACATTCAGTCGCTGATCTAAAGTATATCATCATTGATCATGTGCCCCCTCTTACAAGAGGGGGTGACAGAGGTAGAATACTACTACAGCGTGAATCTAAATGGATTTACAATCTGGGTACCATGGCCCCCAGGGGCCTGAATGTCAACTTAGATTGGCATTGCTTTCTGTAAAATACCTCTTTTTGATATCTTCTTGTTGCATGTTTCTTGGTTCTTCCTTTATTTCTTCTGTTTTTATTCTTTTTGTTCTCTTCCTCTTCTTTTTATGTTTGTTTTCACTCTTTTTTGATTTTTTAATTTTTTTTTTTTTTTTTATTATTATATTTATTTTTTTATTATTTAATTTGTTTATTATTCTTGATTCTATCACCCTTATATTTTTTTCTTATATATTTTTTTCTAATTCTATATGTGTATTATTTTTTATTTTTTACTTCACTCTTTATATTTTTTCACTTATTATTTTTCACTTGGTGATTTTTCTTTTTGTTCTCTTTGTATCTTTTATATTTTTAGTATATTTGATTTTTATATGATTTATTTTTTGGCTTCTCTGAACCTAGATTCATGGATTTATATAGTTTGTTTTGCTGTAGGTTTAGTGGCTAGAGTCCTAATAGAAAGTAAATTGAGTGGCTTGTTTAGCTCTTTTTGTTAGTTACGGTGTTAGGATAAAGCATAATTTTCCCCGTTTTGGTACTTAATATTATCATGATGTCTAAGCCCATTATTATGACATGTTGTTTTGTCAGCATATAACAATTCCTATACAGCCTTTGTAAATAATGCACTTTTTAAGTTTTTACTATAACAGGGATTCCGCCGGGAGGCGTCCTGGTTGCTATGGCAACCGGTGACGTAGGGTTCTGCGCACGGCAGCTGACTTCCGGTACGCCGCCGGCGGGATTACACTTGGGAGCGGGTTTGTTTGTGTATAAAGGGTGAGTAAATGTATATACCTGTAACTGTTGTCTGAGGACGGGGGCAACCCCGAAACGTCACAAATTAAAAGGATTTTTTGCTGAATAAGACCCAGTGAGTGCTTTTCTTTTTGGATGCTCATATTGTTAGTTTAAAGCACCCCGGGCAGGCTAAATAATGACTGTGTTACCGTGAGTGCTGCTACCTCTTGGGATATTATATATATATATATATATACATACATACATACATACATACACACACACACACACACACACACACACACACATATATATATATATATATATATATATATATATATATTTCTTTCATGTAATTGGCAAGAGTCCATGAGCTAGTGACATATGGGATATACAATCCTACCAGGAGGGGCAAAGTTTCCCAAACCTCAAAATGCCTATAAATACACCCCTCACCACACCCACAATTCAGTTTTACAAACTTTGCCTCCTATGGAGGTGGTGAAGTAAGTTTGTGCTAAGATTTCTACGTTGATATGCGCTTCTCAGCACTGTTGAAGCCCGATTCCTCTCAGAGTACAGCGAATGTCAGAGGGACGTGAAGGGAGTATCACCTATTGAATACGATGATTTCTCTAACGGGGGTCTTTTTCATGGGTTCTCTGTTATCGGTCGTAGAGATTCATCTCCTACCTCCCTTTTCAGATTGACGATATACTCTCAAATTTACCATTACCTCTACTAAGAACTGTTTTAGTACTGGTTTGGCTATCTGCTATATGTAGATGGGTGTCTTTTGGTAAGTATGTTTTCATTACTTAAGACACTCTCAGCTATGGTTTGGCACTTTATGCATTAATATAAAGTTCTAAATATATGTATTGTACTTATATTTGCCATGAGTCAGGTTCATGTATTTCCTTCTGCAGACTGTCAGTTTCATATTTGGGAATATTAACACTTTAAGAAATTTATTTCTTACCTGGGGTTTAGTCTTTTTCAATTTGACTACTTTTGCATTTGCGGGTATTAGGCCCGCGGGTGCATCAAATGTTAGACTTTATTACGTCATTTTTGGCGCGAACTTTTTTGGCGCGGGAAATTACGTTTTTGACGCAACTTCGTCATTTCCGGCGTCATACGTGACGTTGAGACCTTTTCACACGGCAGCGTCATTAGTGACGCAAGTGTGTCATTTCCGGTCATTTTTTGCGCCAAAAAAGTTTACGTTACGTTGTGCGTCATACTTGGCGCCAATTTTTTCTTCATTATTTCAATACCCCATTGTTGTTTGCCTCCTGTTTTCTTTTCTATCAAGAGGCCTATGCTTTTGCATTTTTTCCCATTCCTGAAACTGTCGTTTAAGGAAATAGATAATTTTGCTTTATATGTTGTTTTTTCTCTTACATTGAGCAAGATGTCCCAATCTGATCCTGCCTCTGAAGTTTCTGCTGGAACATTGCTGCCTGACATGGGTTCTACAAAAGCTAAGTGCATTTGTTGTAAAATTGTAGAAATTATTCCACCGAATGTCATTTGTAATAGTTGTCATGATAAACTTCTACATGCAGATAGTGTTTCTATCAGTAATAGTACATTTCCAGTTGCAGTTCCTTCAACTTATAATGTGCATGATATACCTGTAAATTTTAAAGAATTTGTTTCTGAATCTATTATGAAGGCTTTGTCTGCATTTCCACCTTCTAATAAACGTAAAAGGTCTTTTAAAACTTCTCATTTAGCTGATGAAATTTCAAATGACCAACAACATAATAATTCATCCTCTTCTGATGAGGATCTATCTGAAACAGAAGATCCTTCCTCAGATATTGACACTGACAAATCTACTTATTTATTTAAAATAGAGTATATGCGTTCTTTATTAAAAGAAGTGTTGATTACTTTGGATATTGAGGTAACCAGTCCTATTGACGTTCAGTCTAATAAACGTTTAAATGCTGTTTTTAAACCTCCTGTGGTTTTCCCAGGTGTTTTTCCTATTCCTGAGGCTATTTCTGATATAATTTCTAAGGAATGGAATAAGCCAGGTACTTCCTTTATTCCTTCTTCAATGTTTAAGAGATTGTATCCTTTACCAGCAAAATCTATAGAGTTTTGGGAAAAGATCCCCAAAGTTGATGGGGCTATTTCTACTCTTGCTAAACGTACCACTATTCCTATGGAAGATAGCACTTCCTTTAAGGATCCTTTAGATAGGAAGCTTGAATCTTATCTAAGGAAGGCCTATTTATATTCAGGTCATCTTCTCAGACCTGCTATTTCTTTGGGTGATGTTGAGGCTGCATCAACTTTCTGGTTGGAAAATTTAGCGCAACATGAATTGGATTCTGACTTTTCTAGCATTGTTCGCTTACTGCAACATGCTAATCATTTTATTTGTGATGTTAGATCCATGTCTTTAGCTGTATTAGCTAGAAGAGCTTTGTGGCTTAAATCTTGGAATGCTGATATGACATCTAAATCTAGATTACTATCTCTTTCTTTCCAAGGTAATAATTTATTTGGTTCTCAGTTGGATTCTATTATTTCAACTATCACTGGAGGAAAAGGAGTTTTTTTGCCTCAGGATAAAAAACCTAAGGGTAAATCTAAGGCTTCTAACCATTTTCATTCCTTTCGTCAGAATAAGGAACAAAAACTCAATCCTCCTCCCAAGGAATCTGCTTCCAGTTGGAAGCCTTCCTCAAATTGGAATAAATCCAAGCCATTTAAGAAACCAAAGTCTGCCCCTAAGTCCGCATGAAGGTGCGTTCCTCATTCCAGCTCAGCTGGTAGGGGGCAGATTAAGGTTTTTCAAGGATTTTTGGATGAAATCTGTCCAAAATCATTGGATTCAGAACATTGTCTCTCAAGGGTATCGAATAGGATTCAGCGTAAGACCTCCTGTGAGAAGATTTTTTCTCTCATGCATTCCTGTAAATCCAGTAAAAGCTCAGGCTTTTCTGAAGTGTGTTTCAGACCTGGAGTCTTCAGGGGTAATCATGCCAGTTCCTCCTCAGGAACAAGGTTTGGGGTTTTATTCAAACCTATTCATTGTACCAAAGAAAGAAAATTTGTTCAGACCAGTTCTGGATCTAAAAATTTTGAATCGTTATGTAAGAGTACCAACTTTCAAGATGGTGACTATAAGGACTATTCTGCCTTTTGTTCAGCAAGGACATTATATGTCCACAATAGACTTGCAGGATGCATACCTTCATATTCCGATTCATTCAGAACACTATCAGTTTCTGAGATTCTCTTTTCTAGACAAGCATTACCAATTTGTTGCTCTTCCATTTGGCCTAGCAACAGCTCCAATAATCTTTTCAAAGGTTCTGGGTGCCCTATTATCTGTAATAAGAGAACAGGGTATTGCGGTGTTTCCTTATTTGGACGATATCTTGGTACTAGCTCAGTCTTTACATACTGCAGAATCTCACACGAATCAACTAGTGTTGTTTCTTCGGAAACATGGTTGGAGGATCAATTTACTAAAAAGTTTCTTGATTCCTCAGACAAAGGTCACCTTTTTAGGCTTCCAGACAGATTCAGTGTCCATGACTCTGTCTCTAACAGACAAGAGACGTTTAAAATTGGTTGCAGCATGTCGGCTCCTTCAGTCTCAGTCATTCCCTTCAGTGGCTATGTGCATGGAAGTTTTAGGTCTCATGACTGCAGCATCGGACGCAATCCCCTTTGCTCGTTTTCACATGAGACCTCTACAGCTTTGTATGCTGAATCAATGGTGCAGGGATTATACAAAGATATCACAATTAATATCCTTGAATCCCAATGTACGACACTCTCTGACATGGTGGATAGATCACCATCGTTTGGTTCAAGGGGCTTCTTTTGTTCGCCCAACCTGGACTGTGATCACAACAGATGCGAGTCTTTCAGGTTGGGGAGCTGTTTGGGGGTCTCTGACAGCACAAGGGGTTTGGAAATCTCAAGAGGCGAGATTACCAATAAATATTTTAGAACTCTGTGCAATTCACAGGGCTCTTCAGTTCTGGCCTCTACTAAAGAGAGAACCGTTCATTTGTTTTCAGACAGACAATATCACAACTGTGGCTTATGTCAATCATCAGGGTGGGACTCACAGTCCCCAAGCTATGAAAGAAGTATCTCGGATACTTGCTTGGGCGGAATCCAGCTCCTGTCTAATCTCTGCGGTACATATCCCAGGTGTAGACAATTGGGAGGCGGATTATCTCAGCCGCCAGTCTTTACATCCAGGGGAGTGGTCTCTCCATCCAGATGTGTTTTTTCAGATTGTTCAGATGTGGGGGCTTCCAGAGATAGATCTCATGGCCTCTCATCTAAACAAGAAACTTCCCAGATACCTGTCCAGGTCCAGGGATGTTCAGGCGGAAGCAGTGGATGCGCTGACACTTCCTTGGTGTTATCAACCTGCTTACATCTTCCCACCTCTAGTTCTCCTTCCAAGAGTGATTTCCAAAATCATCATGGAACAGTCTTTTGTGTTGCTGGTGGCTCCAGCATGGCCACACAGGTTTTGGTATGCGGATCTGGTTCGGATGTCCAGTTGCCCGCCTTGGCCACTTCCGTTACGGCTGGACCTACTATCTCAAGGTCCGTTTTTCCATCAGGATCTCAAATCATTAAATTTGAAGGTATGGAAATTGAACGCTTAGTTCTAAGTCATAGAGGTTTCTCTGACTCAGTGATTAATACTATGTTACAAGCTCGTAAATCTGTCTCTAGAAAAAATTATTATAGAGTTTGGAAGACTTACATTTCATGATGTTCTTCTCATAAATTCTCCTGGCATTCTTTTAGAATTCCTAGAATTTTGCAGTTTCTTCAGGATGGTTTGGATAAGGGTTTTGTCTGCAAGTTCCTTGAAAGGACAAATCTCCGCTCTTTCTGTTTTATTTCACAGAAAGATTGCTATACTTCCTGATATACACTGTTTTGTACAGGCTTTAGTTTGTATTAAGCCTGTCATTAAGTCAATTTCTCCTCCTTGGAGTCTTAATTTGGTTCTGAGGGCTTTACAGGCTCCTCCATTTGAACCTATGCATTCTTTGGACATTAAACTACTTTCTTGGAAAGTGTTGTTCCTTTTGGCTATCTCTTCTGCTAGAAGAGTTTCTGAGCTATCTGCTCTTTCTTGTGAGTCTCCTTTTCTGATTTTTCATCAGGATAAGGCAGTCTTGCGGACTTCTTTTTCAATTTTTACCTAAGGTTGTGAATTCTAACAACATTAGTAGAGAAATTGTTATCCCTTCTTTATGTCCTAATCCTAAGAATTCTTTGGAGAGATCCTTACATTCTTTGGATGTGGTAAGAGCTTCGAAATATTATGTGGAAGCTACTAAAAATTTCAGGAAGACTTCTAGTCTATTTCTTTTATTTTCTGGTCCTAGGAAAGGTCAGAAAGCTTCTGCTATTTCCTTGGCTTCTTGGTTGAAACTTTTGATTCATCAAGCTTATTTGGAGTCGGGTCAAACCCCGCCTCAGAGAATTACAGCTCATTCTACTAGATCAGTCTCCACTTCATGGGCTTTTAAG
>NW_026512345.1:2500-17500 GCF_027579735.1 Bombina bombina
TTTAGAAGTAAATATATTTCGGCACTGTACATGGAAACATTTGATCTTCTCTGTATTATCTGCCTTGCCTAGATAATGTTGCAACAATTATTTTTAACCCCTTCCTGCCGGGACTCGTATGTCTACATCGGAACAAAGTTCCGTTCTAAACAGATGAGTAAAAATTCAAACCACACGATTGTGATTGAAATCAACGGCTATTGTTTCAGGACAGCCAAATGGCTAGGATGTCCCATGCTGTCCTAATGATCCTAAAGCTCAGAGCAGCTAGGGCGGCATAAGGAGAGGGGGAATATATATATATATATATATATATATATATATATATATATATTCTATATAAAGATCCAATATCCTGTGATTGACTTTATTTCTAATGTGTTGTGAAAAATGATTATGCTTTTGACATGCTGTCATATTCTAAACTCTATTGGGATTTTGAAAGTTCAACACTCTTTTCCATTTACTATTTCCTTTCCTTTTTGTAAGAAATCATTCATGAGCTTGTATGTTTGTTTTGTATGCTATTCATTTATATCAGGATCTAAACAAAGTGGAGACCTTTTCCCTGAGGTTTCAAGAGGATGGAATTTAGAAGTATCATATCTCATTTTTGTTACATAGAATGGGTCATTGTTCTTGAACTTTCAACTGGATCCTCTCTATTTTCTTTGTTTTGTACGAAGTGAACATTTTTTTTTTAAGTTTTTTTTAAAAAAAGGCAAACAAACACTTTTTAAAAAAATAAATAAATATATTTTTAATTTTTTTAACAAAATACTAGAAGACTTTACGGAAATTGACAAAAATGAATTTGTTGGTCTTGGCTACCACACTCCTGATGCTCTGTAATGTATTTCCCTTGGTAACAAACACTTAAATTATTAAACATGCGGCTCCTCTTACGGTTGTGCAGTATCTTGTTTCATTTGGATTTGATCAGCATTTTAAAGGGACGGTCTAGTCCAAAATAAACTTTTATGATTTAGATAAGGCATGTAATTTTAAACAATTTTCCAATTTACTTTTATCACCAATTTTGCTTTGTTCTCCTTGGTATTCTTAGTTGAAAGCTTAACCTAGGAGGTTCATATGCTTATTTCTTAGACCTTGAAGGCCACCTCGTTTCAGAAAGCTTTTTAACAGTTTTTCACCACTAGAGGGTGTTAGTTCATGTGTTTCATATAGATAACACTGTGCTCATGCATGTGAAGTTACACTGGGAGCCAGCACTCGCCGTATGACCAAGATTTTCAAATTTATTATGACGTTTTGGGGTGGTGCCCCTTCATCAGACGATACAAAACCCAAGTGACTTACCCTCTTAAGTACCCCACCACCAATTAGACTCTAATGCGACCCACCGTGTCCACAGCGTCCTCCTGCGCTATTGTGCAGGACTGACAAAACCGTTGCCCAGAAAGGCTAAAACGCAAACAGGAAAAATGGCTGGATTGTTGATTCACGTAACTAAGCAACCTATGCATGATCAAAACAACAAATAGCGTGCGTTAACAGTATTGACAGCCAGGAAACCATCATGCCCAGTCCTTTTATAGATGCCAGACAGTAGCAAATCGCTACTAAGTCAGGGATGTTGTTTGTAATGAACATATCAAATTATTAATGGATTGCTTCATTATGACACAAATCCTGGTTGTCAGGGACAGCAATTACAGTAGTGCTTGCATATATACAAAATGCATCAATTAGCGGACATCAGTGTAATCCACAAGAAAAATCAAACACAGAAAGTATTGGCTAATGGAACACATTAACCTAATAGAAAAAATCGTACAGTAAAACATAGTAGGCATATCGGTATATGCTAATAAAGCATAAATATGCTACAAAATCAAACACCGGTTAAACTGTACTAGCGAATGTGTCGTATATATTATATTTTGTCCATGCTCCCTTGTAAACGTTGGTAAAACGAGTACTACATTATTCGAAGGGATGGCTAACCATTGGTATTCGATCAGGAAGGCTATTGAAAAGGCACTTTCGGATCAGCCTGTAGTGCGTCATTTCTCGTTCAGCCTGGGCATACAAGTCGCTAGCATAAGGACTATGCTTATTGACCAGGTACTACCATTGAGAAAAGGAGGGGAGAGACACTAGAAGCTCTTACAAGTTGAAACAAGGTGGATTACCTTCTGGATACAGTATCCCCAAAAGAGCTTAATGTGCAACTGGATTACAATGTGTTCCTATATTTTGGGACTGAGCTTGACAACAGAAGTGCTACAACACAGCCCCTCTTTGAACCATTCCTCCTTAACTTACTCTGAATTAGTGCTGTCCGTGTCAATACAACCATTCATATCTTCCATGCTCTTTGGTGTGTTGATAGAACGCTGAAGATGTAGTACATATCGTCATCGGTTCCTACATAATTAGATAATGTGACTTCCAAATATTTAGTTTAAATAGCCGTTAGGCACTGTGCATGTTACACCGCTGCCTGATACATGCCATTGACAAAGGTGTCATGTGAGACACCTAAACGTTTGGATAAAAGGATGTTTTAAAGTACCCTAATAAAGGTGATGTTTTATTTGCAAATAAACGTTGAGTGAGGTGTCTATCTCCTGTTTTGATATATATATATATATATATATATTCCAAAATCACAGAGTAGTCACAAGCACTGTTTCTTTATGGAAATTATCATTTATTGAAGTGACAGAAAAGACAAACGGCTATGTTTTGGGCCATCATAGCCCTTAACCATGTAGGCCTGAAACATAGCAATTTGTCTTTTCTGTCACTTCAATAAATTATAATTTCCATAAAAATGCTGTGACTACTCTGTGATTTTGTGTGTGAGGAGCTGCAGGACTGACAGTTCACGAGCGCCTGAAAAAGAGCACTAAGAAAGAAATTTATATATATATATGTGTGTGTGTGTGTGGCCCTCGGTTTACAATGTTCAATTTACACCGTTTCAGAATAAACAACTTTTTTTTTTCCCAGTCATGTGACTGCTATTGAAAAGCAATGAGAAGCAATGCATTGATTAAAATAACCAGTATGTGGAGCTGTCCACTTGTGTTGCCGCAAAGATATGCAAGCCAAGCAAGCTGAAATTAATCAGTTTAACCAGATCTGAGCGATTGAGCAGCTTGCAAAGGAACAAGATCTTCCTGTCTATAAATCAGTCCAGATTGGAATGCATAGAAAGAAGTGTTTGCAGAAAAATGCAAGTAAAGTCCTGTGTTGTGTGATTATTTTATTAGGTTTATAATGCTATTTAGCATTTAAAGTCTTCATTTCAAAGCTTTAATAATAATGTATTAGGTGTTACTTATGCCAATTTTGAGAGGGGCCTGGAACCTAACTCCCTCACTTCCTGTTGACTTACATTATAAACTGGGTTTCAATTTACAACGGTTTTGATTTACAACCATTCCTTCTGGAACCTAACCCCGGCGTAAACTGAGGGCTACATCTCTCTCATCCTAGTTTCTTTCTACTGGTCAGCCAAGTCCCATGTTGATAACACTGTGTAGGGTCATTGTGGACCAACATGTCCCGTAGATTTGGTGCTCTGCGAAATACCAGGCGAGGTGCATCCCTGTTCTGGAATGGCAATGATTTGTCAGACCGGACAATGTCCCAATTATTCCTGACAGACTTGGCAAGAGTTTCATATAGAAGAGAATAGGTAGTCACAAAGATAATGACTTTTTTTTTTTTTTTTTATTTCGGTTTTTACAACCTGCTTATCTAACAGTGCAGACTGTTCACTGGTCCAATTCCTGTAGTTTTGCCGCTGCATTTTCAACCATTCTGGCTTCATATCCTCTCATCTTCAATTTATCTTTTATTGACACTTGTGTTTCCTTTGTGTTGTCTAACGTGTTATTACGTATGACCCTGGTGAGGTGACAATGCTTCTAGGATGAAAGCTGTTTGCTAACAATAATGAATCGCTAGTATAAGGACTATACCACCATTGAGCAAAGGAGGGGAGAGACACTAGAAGCTCTTACAAGTTGAAACAAGGTGGATTTACCTTCTGGATATAGTATCCCCTAAAGCGATTAATGTGCAACTGGATTACAATGTGTTCCTATAATGGGACCGAGCTTGACAACAGAAGTGCTACAACACAGCCCCCTCTTTGAACCATTCCTCCTTTAAGTTACTCTGAATTAGTACTCTTTGAGACAGGGAGTACTCTTTGTATGCTATATACTTTACAGTCTTATGATTTAATATTAAATGTACATAATATTAGTTATCTGTTAGTTTTTATTATATGTAGGATCTGTTCGTGTAACAGTCTTGGCATCTCTGAATCCGCTTACGTATGTTTCGATGCAACGCCGCCCACCCGCTCCTATGATGGTGTTGATTTCACTGTTTTTTGATTGGTTATGCAAATTAGCCATGCGGTATGTTGTTGATGGAACGCTGAAGTTGTAGCGGATATCGTCATCGATTCCAACGTAACTATATCATGTGATTTGTAAATATTTAGTTTAAAGGGACACTGAACCCAATTTTTTTTTCTTTTGTGATTCATATAGAGCATGCAATTTTAAGCAACTTTTTAATTTACTCCTATTATCATTTTTTTTTCTTTGTTCTCTTGCTATCTTTATTTGAAAAAGGCATCTAAGCTAAGGAGCCAGACAATTTTTGGTTGAGTACCATGGACAGCACTTGTTTATTGTGGGCCGGCATCTTGTTTATTAAATGGGCCGGCATCTAAACTTACATTCTTGCTTTTCAAATAAAGATACCAAGAGAATGAAGAAAAATTTGATAGTAGGAGTAAATTCGAAAGTTGCTTAAAATATATCCTCTATCTGAATCACGAAGGAAAAAATTTGGGTTCAGTGTCCCTTTAAATAGCCGTTAGGCACTGTGCATGTTACACCGCTGCCTGATACATGTCATGTGAGACACTGAAACGTTTGGATAAAAGGATGTTTTAAAGTACCCTAATAAAAGTGATGTTTTACTTGCAAAAAAACGGTGAGTGCTGTGTCTATCCCATCTCCAATTACTGCACTTATTTGCACCCAGTGGATGTATTTAATGTCTGAGTGAGTGCACTCTAAAGGACTGCTCTATCTCTCCACAAAATTTGGTTTAGCACACAACTTTACAAAGCATTTAAATACATCTGAGACCAGAGTTACACTAAACAGGCAATATTTTTGCACAGCCACCTGCAAATAAGCAAAACATTTTTAAATGCTGCACAAATTGCCTACAAAAACACCTATGCATTTATATTAACATTGTGATCTTAATCACACTACATGGCCCATGTTCTCCTTAGCCAGTCACCAACATAGGTGTCCCAGTGTTGACTGCTCCTAACACTACAATACCTTTCCTTTACTGACTGAATCATTCATGGTTTTTCTATTTTATAATAGAATTAGACTCCCTGGCTATCATATTCAACTCCAATACACAGTCATGAGTACACCTGAATGACACAAAATGTGTGGGAAGAAATTTAGAAGTGTAATCACAGATGCACCACAAATACACTATGCCACCAAACTTGACAGTCCTTTAGCTGCATGGGTAATAAAGTACACACAATGAGCACTGTGACAGGAGAGCAGCACACCCTCCAAAAGTTATCCACAGACTTTAGCGGTGTGCACCTGGAGATAAGCAATGCTCACAAACCGTGACTCGGAAGAAATATTCCGTAATGGACTCTTTAGGCACAGTATAACGCAGGACACATACCTGTCATTCTCCGGATCTTGCAAGACAAGAGCTTGGGCTGACTGTAACAGTCGTTTTCTCCTCTGTTCCGTCTAAGCCTTGCCGTCCTCCAAGACGCTCAAGCTGTGTCCTGAGCCCGCCTCCAATGGCAGTCACGCCAATCTCCTACTCTCCTGCTTCAAACCTTTGCTGTGTGTGGAATACGGTCTTACACCCCAGATCCGTGCTCACTCAGATGGCCTCCAGTGCAAACAATATGAACAAAAGCTAACTTAAAAGTTAACTTACTTGCAAATCATCCGGTCTGTGCTCCTCCGCTTTTGTTCATAATGAGTACACGTGACCTTGGATGAGGTGCTTTAAAGGGACAGTCTAAGCCAGAATATGTTTTAAAATGATAAACATTCCATTTATTACTTGTTTTCCTGTTTTGCATAACCAACACAGTTATAGTAATATACTTTTTACCTCTGTGATTGCCTTGTATCTAAACCTCATCAGACTGTCCCCTTATTTCAGTTCTTTTGACAGACTTGCATTTTAGCCAATCAGTGCTGAATCCTAAGTTATTCCACATTAAAAGTAAATTGGAAAATTGCATGCCCTATCTGAATCATGTACGTTTTTTAATTTTGACTACACAACTTTAAACTGAATGCATCCATGTGGATTCACGTTTTGGTGGAATGCCCCTTTTTAAGACCAAAGGCTAGCACCAGTAGTTCACACATCAAAAAGCTGTAGCGTTACAGGTGCCTTTGCTATGTGCTTTCACCCCTTAGACTTAGGGCTTCTTCCTGCTAAGTTTTCTCCCTTCATGGGTTTTCTCTCTTTTTTTTGGCTTGAATTTTATTATGAACAATCCCTGCTGCACTATTCTTCTGTAAAGAATTACTGTATATATAACAGAGACATGAGAAATCTCTAATTTATCCTTTTGTGCTGATTACATTTTATATATCAGGACTGGCTCATAAGTTTTAGGGGAAATGATATATCCCTGTTTTAAAGGGACAAACTAATGCAAAAAATGACAATTAATTGCAGGATGCACTTTTTATATTAGTAAACCAAGATAAATATATGCTGATTTTGGCCATACAAGGTTCTCTAAGAAATCTCGCCCGTGCTATTACTCCCTGGTGGAATTATTAAAGGTAGTTTTTACCTTGAGAACAGTCTGTTTTGCAAGGGGTTCCCTGCATTAAGTATGTGAAGGTCGGAGATGCATACAGCGCTTTGTGGCGCTGAAGTTCAACCTCCAAGGTTTTTGAAACCGTTCTGTAATCATTGTGAGATTGCGAGAAAAGTGACTGGCACCATTTTGTTATGCTTTGTTCACTCTGTTTACAGCATTACAGTGCAATCTGTGTCTCAGTGCTATAGTCTGGCAAATTGTACTACAGTAATTGTCACTATTTTACAGGTACAGTATTTATTGAATACTGTGCTAGTGTTAAAGTGAATGTAAATTTTGATGCTAAACTGCCGGTTTTTAAAAATTTGGTTAAAAACAGAGGCACCTTAATTCATCAAAATGTACATTTCACTCGTGTTGTGAAAAAAATACTTACCTTTTTTTAATCTTCACAGCCACTCTAGCTTCCTCCGCCCATTGCAAAGCGTCTTCCTGGGTCTAAAATGAGGAATCCGGCTTCCTCCAATCACGGCTTCGAATCAGACACTGATTCCCCCCGTAGGGGAAGCCGTGATTGGAGGATGACCGATCCATCATTTCTGACGTCAGAAATGGCTTTGCGACAACCTGGGAAGCTGGAGCGGCTGTCAAGATTTAAAAGGTAAGTATTTTTCACAACAGAGTGAAATGAACATTTTGATGAATTAAGGGTGCCTCTGTTTTTAACCAAATTTTTAAAAACCGGCAGGTTTAGCCATCAAAATTTACATTCACTTTAACACTAGCACAGTATTCAATAAATACTGTACCTGTAAAATTGTGACAATTACTGTAGTACAATTTGCCAGACTATAGCACTGAGACACAGATTGCACGTAATCGCTGTAAACAGAGTGAACAAAGCTATAACAAAATGGTGCCCCCCAGTCACTTTCTCTCGCAATCTCACAATGATTACAGAACGGGTTTCAAAACCTTGGAGGTTGAAACTTCAGCGCTCACAAACCGCTGTATGCATCTCCGACCTTCACATACTTAATGCAGGGAACCCCTTGCAAAACAGGGACTGTTCTCAAGGTAAAAACTACCTTTAATAATTCCACCAGGGAGTAATAGCACGGGCGAGATTTCTTAGAGAACCTTGTATGGCCAAAATCAGCATATATTTATCTTGGTTTACTAATATAAAAAGTGCATCCTGCAATTTAATTGTCATTTTTTGCATTAGTTTGTCCCTTTAAAACAGGGATATATCATTTCCCCTAAAACTTATGAGCCAGTCCTGATATATAAAATGTAATCAGCACAAAAGGATAAATTAGAGATTTCTCATGTCTCTGTTTATATATACAGTAATTCTTTACAGAAGAATAGTGCAGCAGGGATTGTTCATAATAAAATTCAAGCCAAAAAAAGAGAGGAAAACCCATGAAGGGAGAAAACTTAGCAGGAAGAAGCCCTAAGTCTAAGGGGTGAAAGCACATAGCAAAGGCACCTGTAACGCTACAGCTTTTTGATGTGTGAACTACTGGTGCTAGCCTTTGGTCTTAAAAAGGGGCATTCCACCAAAACGTGAATCCACATGGATGCATTTCAGTTTAAAGTTGTGTAGTCAAAATTAAAAAACGTACATGATTCAGATAGGGCATGCAATTTTCCAATTTACTTTTAATGTGGAATAACTTAGGATTCAGCACTGATTGGCTAAAATGCAAGTCTGTCAAAAGAACTGAAATAAGGGGACAGTCTGATGAGGTTTAGATACAAGGCAATCACAGAGGTAAAAAGTATATTACTATAACTGTGTTGGTTATGCAAAACAGGGAAAACAAGTAATAAATGGAATGTTTATCATTTTAAAACATATTCTGGCTTAGACTGTCCCTTTAAAGCACCTCATCCAAGGTCACGTGTACTCATTATGAACAAAAGCGGAGGAGCACAGACCGGATGATTTGCAAGTAAGTTAACTTTTAAGTTAGCTTTTGTTCATATTGTTTGCACTGGAAGCCATCTGAGTGAGCACGGATCTGGGGTGTAAGACCGTATTCCACACACAGCAAAGGTTTGAAGCAGGGAGAGTAGGAGATTGGCGTGACTGCCATTGGAGGCGGGCTCAGGACACAGCTTGAGCGTCTTGGAGGACGGCAAGGCTTAGACGGAACAGAGGAGAAAACGACTGTTACAGTCAGCCCAAGCTCTTGTCTTGCAAGATCCGGAGAATGACAGGTATGTGTCCTGCGTTATACTGTGCCTAAAGATTCATTACGGAATATTTCTTCCGAGTCACGGTTTGTGAGCATTGCTTATCTCCAGGTGCACACCGCTAAAGTCTGTGGATAACTTTTGGGAGGGTGTGCTGCTCTCCTGTCACAGTGCTCATTGTGTGTACTTTATTACCCATGCAGCTAAAGGACTGTCAAGTTTGGTGGCATAGTGTATTTGTGGTGCATCTGTGATTACACTTCTAAATTTCTTCCCACACATTTTGTGTCATTCAGGTTGTACTCATGACTGTGTATTGGAGTTGAATATGATAGCCAGGGAGTCTAATTCTATTATAAAATAGAAAAACCAATGAATGATTCAGTCAGTAAAGGAAAGGTATTGTAGTGTTAGGAGCAGTCAACACTGGGACACCTATGTTGGTGACTGGCTAAGGAGAACATGGGCCATGTAGTGTGATTAAGATCACAATGTTAATATAAATGCATAGGTGTTTTTGTAGGCAATTTGTGCAGCATTTAAAAATGTTTTGCTTATTTGCAGGTGGCTGTGCAAAAATATTGCCTGTTTAGTGTAACTCTGGTCTCAGATGTATTTAAATGCTTTGTAAAGTTGTGTGCTAAACCAAATTTTGTGGAGAGATAGAGCAGTCCTTTAGAGTGCACTCACTCAGACATTAAATACATCCACTGGGTGCAAATAAGTGCAGTAATTGGAGATGGGATAGACACAGCACTCACCGTTTTTTTGCAAGTAAAACATCACTTTTATTAGGGTACTTTAAAACATCCTTTTATCCAAACGTTTCAGTGTCTCACATGACATGTATCAGGCAGCGGTGTAACATGCACAGTGCCTAACGGCTATTTAAAGGGACACTGAACCCAAATTTTTTTCCTTCGTGATTCAGATAGAGGATATATTTTTAAGCAACTTTCGAATTTACTCCTACTATCAAATTTTCTTCATTCTCTTGGTATCTTTATTTGAAAAGCAAGAATGTAAGTTTAGATGCCGGCCCATTTAATAAACAAGATGCCGGCCCACAATAAACAAGTGCTGTCCATGGTACTCAACCAAAAATTGTCTGGCTCCTTAGCTTAGATGCCTTTTTCAAATAAAGATAGCAAGAGAACAAAGAAAAAAAAATGATAATAGGAGTAAATTAAAAAGTTGCTTAAAATTGCATGCTCTATATGAATCACAAAAGAAAAAAAAATTGGGTTCAGTGTCCCTTTAAACTAAATATTTACAAATCACATGATATAGTTACGTTGGAATCGATGACGATATCCGCTACAACTTCAGCGTTCCATCAACAACATACCGCATGGCTAATTTGCATAACCAATCAAAAAACAGTGAAATCAACACCATCATAGGAGCGGGTGGGCGGCGTTGCATCGAAACATACGTAAGCGGATTCAGAGATGCCAAGACTGTTACACGAACAGATCCTACATATAATAAAAACTAACAGATAACTAATATTATGTACATTTAATATTAAATCATAAGACTGTAAAGTATATAGCATACAAAGAGTACTCCCTGTCTCAAAGAGTACTAATTCAGAGTAACTTAAAGGAGGAATGGTTCAAAGAGGGGGCTGTGTTGTAGCACTTCTGTTGTCAAGCTCGGTCCCATTATAGGAAACACATTGTAATCCAGTTGCACATTAATCGCTTTAGGGGATACTATATCCAGAAGGTAAATCCACCTTGTTTCAACTTGTAAGAGCTTCTAGTGTCTCTCCCCTCCTTTGCTCAATGGTGGTATAGTCCTTATACTAGCGATTCATTATTGTTAGCAAACAGCTTTCATCCTAGAAGCATTGTCACCTCACCAGGGTCATACGTAATAACACGTTAGACAACACAAAGGAAACACAAGTGTCAATAAAAGATAAATTGAAGATGAGAGGATATGAAGCCAGAATGGTTGAAAATGCAGCGGCAAAACTACAGGAATTGGACCAGTGAACAGTCTGCACTGTTAGATAAGCAGGTTGTAAAAACCGAAATAAAAAAAAAAAAAAAAGTCATTATCTTTGTGACTACCTATTCTCTTCTATATGAAACTCTTGCCAAGTCTGTCAGGAATAATTGGGACATTGTCCGGTCTGACAAATCATTGCCATTCCAGAACAGGGATGCACCTCGCCTGGTATTTCGCAGAGCACCAAATCTACGGGACATGTTGGTCCACAATGACCCTACACAGTGTTATCAACATGGGACTTGGCTGACCAGTAGAAAGAAACTAGGATGAGAGAGATGTAGCCCTCAGTTTACGCCGGGGTTAGGTTCCAGAAGGAATGGTTGTAAATCAAAACCGTTGTAAATTGAAACCCAGTTTATAATGTAAGTCAACAGGAAGTGAGGGAGTTAGGTTCCAGGCCCCTCTCAAAATTGGCATAAGTAACACCTAATACATTATTATTAAAGCTTTGAAATGAAGACTTTAAATGCTAAATAGCATTATAAACCTAATAAAATAATCACACAACACAGACTTTACTTGCATTTTTCTGCAAACACTTCTTTCTATGCATTCCAATCTGGACTGATTTATAGACAGGAAGATCTTGTTCCTTTGCAAGCTGCTCAATCGCTCAGATCTGGTTAAACTGATTAATTTCAGCTTGCTTGGCTTGCATATCTTTGCGGCAACACAAGTGGACAGCTCCACATACTGGTTATTTTAATCAATGCATTGCTTCTCATTGCTTTTCAATAGCAGTCACATGACTGGGAAAAAAAAAAGTTGTTATTCTGAAACGGTGTAAATTGAACCATTGTAAACCGAGGGCCACACACACACACACATATATATATATAAATTTCTTTCTTAGTGCTCTTTTTCAGGCGCTCGTGAACTGTCAGTCCTGCAGCTCCTCACACACAAAATCACAGAGTAGTCACAGCATTTTTATGGAAATTATAATTTATTGAAGTGACAGAAAAGACAAATTGCTATGTTTCAGGCCTACATGGTTAAGGGCTATGAAGGCCCAAAACATAGCCGTTTGTCTTTTCTGTCACTTCAATAAATGATAATTTCCATAAAGAAACAGTGCTGTGACTACTCTGTGATTTTGGAATATATATATATATATATATATATCAAAACAGGAGATAGACACCTCACTCAACGTTTATTTGCAAATAAAACATCACCTTTATTAGGGTACTTTAAAACATCCTTTTATCCAAACGTTTAGGTGTCTCACATGACACCTTTGTCAATGGCATGTATCAGGCAGCGGTGTAACATGCACAGTGCCTAACGGCTATTTAAACTAAATATTTGGAAGTCACATTATCTAATTATGTAGGAACCGATGACGATATGTACTACATCTTCAGCGTTCTATCAACACACCAAAGAGCATGGAAGATATGAATGGTTGTATTGACACGGACAGCACTAATTCAGAGTAAGTTAAAGGAGGAATGGTTCAAAGAGGGGGCTGTGTTGTAGCACTTCTGTTGTCAAGCTCAGTCCCAAAATATAGGAACACATTGTAATCCAGTTGCACATTAAGCTCTTTTGGGGATACTGTATCCAGAAGGTAAATCCACCTTGTTTCAACTTGTAAGAGCTTCTAGTGTCTCTCCCCTCCTTTTCTCAATGGTAGTACCTGGTCAATAAGCATAGTCCTTATGCTAGCGACTGTATGCCCAGGCTGAACGAGAAATGACGCACTACAGGCTGATCCGAAGTGCCTTTTTCAATAGCCTTCCTGATCGAATACCAATGGTTAGCCATCCCTTCGAATAATGTAGTACTCGTTTTACCAACGTTTACAAGGGAGCATGGACAAAATAGAATATATACGACACATTCGCTAGTACAGTTTAACCGGTGTTTGATTTTGTAGCATATTTATGCTTTATAGCATATACCGATATGCCTACTATGTTTTACTGTACGATTTTTTCTATTAGGTTAATGTGTTCCATTAGCCAATACTTTCTGTGTTTGATTTTTCTTGTGGATTACACTGATGTCCGCTAATTGATGCATTTTGTATATATGCAAGCACTACTGTAATTGCTGTCCTGACAACCAGGATTTTGTGTCATAATGAAGCAATCCATTAATAATTGATATGTTCATTACAAACAACATCCCTGACTTAGTAGCGATTTGCTACTGTCTGGCATCTATAAAAGGACTGGGCATGATGGTTTCCTGGCTGTCAATACTGTTAACGCACGCTATTTGTTGTTTTGATCATGCATATGGTTGCTTAGTTACGTGATCAACAATCCAGCCATTTTCCTGTTTGCGTTTTAGCCTTTCTGGGCAACGGTTGTCAGTCCTGCACAATAGCGCAGGGAGGACGCTGTGGACACGGTGGGTCGCATTAGAGTCTAATTGGTGGTGGGTACTTAAGAGGGTAAGTCACTTGGGTTTTGTATCGTCTGATGAAGGGGCACCACCCCAAAACGTCATAATAAATTTGAAAATCTTGGTCATACGGCGAGTGCTGGCTCCCAGGTAACTTCACATGCATGAGCACAGTGTTATCTATATGAAACACATGAACTAACACCCTCTAGTGGTGAAAAACTGTTAAAAAGCTTTCTGAAACGAGGTGGCCTTCAAGGTCTAAGAAATAAGCATATGAACCTCCTAGGTTAAGCTTTCAACTAAGAATACCAAGAGAACAAAGCAAAATTGGTGATAAAAGTAAATTGGAAAATTGTTTAAAATTACATGCCTTATCTAAATCATAAAAGTTTATTTTGGACTAGACCGTCCCTTTAAAATGCTGATCAAATCCAAATGAAACAAGATACTGCACAACCGTAAGAGGAGCCGCATGTTTAATAATTTAAGTGTTTGTTACCAAGGGAAATACATTACAGAGCATCAGGAGTGTGGTAGCCAAGACCAACAAATTCATTTTTGTCAATTTCCGTAAAGTCTTCTAGTATTTTGTTTAAAAAAATTAAAAATATATTTATTTATTTTTTTAAAAAGTGTTTGTTTGCCTTTTTTTAAAAAAAACTTAAAAAAAAAATGTTCACTTCGTACAAAACAAAGAAAATAGAGAGGATCCAGTTGAAAGTTCAAGAACAATGAACCCATTCTATGTAACAAAAATGAGATATGATACTTCTAAATTCCATCCTCTTGAAACCTCAGGGGAAAAGGTCTCCACTTTGTTTAGATCCTGATATAAATGAATAGCATACAAAACAAACATACAAGCTCATGAATGATTTCTTACAAAAGGAAAGGAAATAGTAAATGGAAAAGAGTGTTGAACTTTCAAAATCCCAATAGAGTTTAGAATATGACAGCATGTCAAAAGCATAATCATTTTTCACAACACATTAGAAATAAAGTCAATCACAGGATATTGGATCTTTATAATAGAATATATATATATATATATATATATATATATATATATATATATTCCCCCTCTCCTTATGCCGCCCTAGCTGCTCTGAGCTTTAGGATCATTAGGACAGCATGGGACATCCTAGCCATTTGGCTGTCCTGAAACAATAGCCGTTGATTTCAATCACAATCGTGTGGTTTGAATTTTTACTCATCTGTTTAGAACGGAACTTTGTTCCGATGTAGACATACGAGTCCCGGCAGGAAGGGGTTAAAAAATAATTGTTGCAACATTATCTAGGCAAGGCAGATAATACAGAGAAGATCAAATGTTTCCATGTACAGTGCCGAAATATATTTACTTCTAAATCTGGTGGTTGCAGTAAGTGATAATTAAAAACATGACTTTGAAAGCAAAACCTAGTAACTGGATTAAAACAGTTTACAGCAACTACAGCAAAACTAAGCAAAAAAAAAAAAAAGGGGGGCATAATGAAAGGGGATCTAGGGGCCCTCGCTTCTTGAGCTTTCACATTACTTTAATTTTATACAATTAGAAATGTAATTAATTGAAT
>NW_026512345.1:22500-143932 GCF_027579735.1 Bombina bombina
AATAAAATAAATAAAAAAAGTTACTAGGAAGCCTCTTTACCAGTTAAATAAGACAGAAACCATTGCACGCATTCAGGATAATAAAATACCTTGGATCAGGTTGTCTGGTTTACTAAATGTTTACACAGTGGCAGGAGAATGAGACCCACATAAAAAAAATTAAAAAAAAAACAACAACAAAAAAAACACCATAGCACAATCTCACACAAAAGGATGAAGTTCACATTCCAGCAAAAGTGCAGCAGATCACTCCAGATTAAAAGCTACCTAGACCGATGGCAGCACAAAGCAACAGAATATGTCCTCTCATGAGACAAACCAGTGAAAAATACAAGCAATATAATTCAGGATAGATAGAAATTTGGGGACCAAGGCATATCTTAGGTTATCCGATAAGACTGCAAATTTACTAAATAGAATCAAGGAGGGGGGGGGAGAAAGCAGGAGTGGTAGAAAAAATAATAATTAGTCACTTAAAGAATCAACGAGAAGCAGCGTTTGTGTTTATTATTATTAGCTTTGACCATATTACTGCTTCTTTCATCTATAGAACTATTATAGCTTCTATTTGGTTTTTAAACTATTAACAGCAGTGGTTACCAGCCCTGTCCTCAGGGGCACACTTACTATATATTTATCCTTACTCACATTTATAATATATATATATATATATATATATATATATATATATATATATATATATATATATATATGTGTGTGTCTCATGTTGGCTGAATCCTAGGACACTTGTCTCAAACCATCAAACCAAGACACAGCACAGCAGGGGAGCTGCATTCTCTTCATTTATTGCTGCATCCAGTATTCCCAACCACTTAATCTACTACACATTTGAAGTTCAAACTAAGTGCTATTGCATTGTCTTGTTATCTTGCATTTGTTGATTATGCAAATATACTGTGTTGACTGGTCCTTTAAACATTTACTTCCATGAAATGTTAAAACTTTAAATGTATTTTGAAACTAAAAGAAATTGGACAACTAACCCATGGGATAGACGTGAGCTGACCTGATTGATAATCAACACTTCCACAGCTTTATTGGTAAATAGTGACTTAGTGTCTCTTTAAAAAAGTCAAAGTTAAATTTCACGATTTGAGAGAAAATACAATTTTAAACAACTTTCCAATTTACTTCCGTTAAAGGGACCGTCAACACCAGAATTTTTGTTGTTTTAAAAGATAGATAATCCCTTTATTACCCATTCCCCAGTTTTGCATAACCAACACAGTTATAATAATATACTTTTTACCTCTGTGATTATCTTGTATCTAAGCATCTTATGGCAGCCCCCTGGTCACATGACATTTTATTTATTATCTTTTGACTTTCATTTTAGCCAATAAGTGCAGTGTCTGCCACAATCCACGGGCATGCTCACAATGTTATCTATAGGGTTTACCTGAACTAGCTCTCCCCTGCTGTGAAAAGCAAATACAAAAGCATGTGATTAGAGGCGGCCTTCAAGGGCTTAGAAATTGTCATACGTGCCTTCCTAGGTCTAGCTTTCAACTAAGAATAACAAAAGAAAAAATCAAAAATTGGTGATAAAAGTAAATTGGAAAGTTGTTTCAAATTACATGCCCTATTTGAAACATTTAAGTATTTTTTGGACTTGACTGTCCCTTTAACAAAATGTGCACAGTCTTTTAATATTTACACTTTTTGAGTAAACAGCTTCTATTGAGCATGTGCAAGAAATCACAGAATATACATAAATGCATTTGTGATTGGCTGATGGCTGCTATCACCTGATATGGAGGGGGTGGAAATAAACATAACTTTGAAATGTGTCAGAAAAAAAATAAATCTACTACTCATTTAAAGTTCAGGCTAAGTGCTATTGCATTGTCTTTTATCGTGCATTTTGATTATGCAAATCTACTGTATTTACTGGTTCTTTAACTAGTCTATAAGACCTTTCCACCGTTTTATTAAAAGGGACACTGAACCCAATTTTTTTTCTTTCGTGATTCAGATAGAGCATGACATTTTAAGCAACTTTCTAATTTACTCCTATTATCAAATTTTCTTCATTCTCTTGGTATCTTTATTTCAAATGCAAGAATGTAAGTTTAGATGCCGGCCTACTTTTGGTGAACACACTGTTGTTCTTGCTGATTGTGGATAAATTCACCCACCAATAAACAAGTGCTTTCCATGGTCCTGGACCAAAAAATAGCTTAGATGCCCTCTTTTTTCAAATAAAGAAAGCAAGAGAACAGACAAAATTGATAATAGGAATAAATTAGAAAGTTGCCTAAATGTGCATGCTCTATCGGAATCATGAACGAAAAAATTTGGGTTCAGTGTCCCTTTAAGTTTCACAGGTCAACCACAACCCCATCTCCTTGGCACCTTTCCCTCTTTTCTTACCAATCACCCTCCATCAACTAGCGTGGCAAGGTTAATGCCATAATAATTTGCAACACAGATGGGTGACTTGATTTGATATTCCAATGGCAGAATTAGTTTTTCATTGACATTGATTCTGCAGAAACATTTGAATAGCAGAACAAATGTTTGATTTCAAATGTAACCTTCAAACATTACATTTGAATATGGATTCCAGAAGACACAGAAAAATTTGAATGTTATATTGATCAAGAGAAAAGGTAACATATGTTTGCAAAACCAAACGCTGAATGTTCCGCAAATATTCAGCATTTGCTAAAAATAATGGCTGCATTAGTTCATTCTCAAAAAACTAACCATTTACCAATCACTAGTTTGCAAACAGCTGTTTAAAAGGGGCACTGAAGTCAAAATTTAAAAACGTGTGTTCAGGCACAGATTACAATGTTGTAAATCCAGTTTATTTATTTCTATTATCAGCTGTATCTTTTACTTTCTTTATGTTTTGTTAAAACTGAGCTCATTTCTATTAGATCATTCTTCAGCACTATATGGCAGCAGAATTTGTAACAATGTTTGCAAATAATATTATACATATAGTGCACAAGACACGTGCACACTCCTGAACCTACCTCAATATGCACTCATGGAAAGGAGATCAGATTTAACAAAAGGATATCAAGAAAGAGGTAAAACTAAAATTAAAGGTCCATTTTAGAAAAAAAAAAAAAAAAAAGACATGCTGTAATTAGTCAGGGGAAACAGTCACTGATCCAGTTTCCGCTCTAGACCAGCGGTTCTCTGCAGCTCCCAAGCAGTACTTTTCTTTCGGTTTAAGCTCTTTGTGGCATTTAAAAAACACAGAGTTTGCTGGATCACTAATGCTAACAAATTAGAACACTATTTTTCCACTACACTGGCTATTTCCCTGAATTTTGCCCTATTGTACCATCTGAATCACGATAGTTTAAAAAGGAACAGTCTACACTAAAATTGCACAACCGACATTGTTATATTAATATATTTTATAACATTTAAACCTCTAAATTTCTGCCCGTTTCTAAGCCACTACAGGCAGCCTTTTAATCACATGCCTTTGTATTAGCTTTTCACAATAGGAGACTGCTAGATCATGTGGGCCATATAGATAACATTGTGTTCACGCCCAAATAGTTATTCAAGAGTTAGCACAAAACAGTACTAAATGCAAGTCAATAGATAATAAATAAAATGTCATGTGATCAGGGGGCTGTCAGAAGATGCTTAGATACAAGGTAATCAAAGAGGTAAAAAGTATATTATACTGAATTGGTTATGCAAAACTGGGGAATGGGTAATTAAGGGATTATCTATCTTTTTAAACAATAAAATGTGTAGAGTAGACTATCCCTTTAATGTTGATTCCCCCCTAGTTACACCTTAAACTGGCATGGTTTTTTTTCCGTTTTGTTTTTAAATACTACACAGGATCTGCAGCTCTCTGATCACAAAGGCTTAAGCATTTGTGCAACTTTAGCATATGAAGGCCAGAGCTTAACCTCAAGTGCTAAAAAAGACTCCCAGATGTTTTCCTTACACCCGCTAATGTTTGAATGTCCTTCGGGACACCTTTGTGAAGTACAGGCGCCAGATATTCCTCTCCTCACATAGTACAGGCTGCCATTCCCGCATAACATCACCACGGCCGCAATCTTAGTGATGCAGCAGTGTTCAGTGAAGTTCAAAATTAAAACGTACATCATAGAAACCTATACGGAGTAGATCTTAATTTTAAAATTAGCCCATACTTTGTATGTTGTAAAAAGAGAGGAAATAAAAAGCGCTCACAGTAGTGAGAATCTCAGTATGCAGACACCCAACCACCCTTCAACCCAAATAAGCATACTGAGGTATGCTTGTAGCAACAAGTAGAAATATTATACATATAGTGTGTAAGATATGTTCATGCTCCATGTATAACTTGCTGCCATATAGTGGCGAATACATGTTCAAGCTCCAGAGTCTAACTCAGTATACGAGAGGAGGAGCTAAGCTTCAATACGGGATACCAAGAGAAAATTGGTAAAATTTTGATTAAAGTTAAAGGGACACTGAACCCAAATTTTTTCTATTGTGATTCAGATAGAGCGTGCAATTTTAAGCAACTTTCTAATTTACTCCTATTATCAAATTCTTTTCATTCTCTTGGTATCTTTATTTGAAATGCAAGAATGTAAGTTTAGATGCCGGTCCATTTTTGGAGAACACACTGTGTTGTTCTTGCTGATTGGTGGGTAAATTCACCTACCAATAAACAAGTGCTTTCCATGGGTCTGAACCAAAAAAATAGTTTAGATGCCTTATTTTTCAAATAAAGAAAGCAAGAGAACGAAGAAAAATTGATAATAGGAGTAAATTAGAAAGTTGTTTAAAATTGCATGCTCTATCTGAATCACGAAAAAAAATTGGGTTCAGTGTCCCTAAAAAAAAAAAAAAAAAAAAAAAAGGGGGAAGGACTGCATGCACCCTCTATCTGAACCACAAACATTTAGTTTTGACTTTCATCCAGGAGTCTAATATTAAGTGAATTCAGTGTTTGATGTACAAATTATCATTAAAACTATTTATGTTAAATTATGCAATACATTGTACTTTAGAAAGCTTGAGTAACATTTATAAATAACCAAAAATGTCATAATATTGGCAAGTATTAAAGGGACATGAAACCCAAATTTTTTCTTTCATGATTTAGAAAGAGCATGCAATTTTAAACAACTTTCTAATTTACTTCTATTATCTAATTTGCGTAATTCTCTAGATATACTTTTCAGCAAAGTATATCTAGATAGGCTCAGTAGCTGCTGATTGGTTGCTGCACATAGATGCCTTGTGTGATTGGCTCCCCATGCGCATTGCTATTTCTTCAATAAAGGATATCTAAAGAATGAAGCAAATGAGATAATAAAAGTAAATTGTGATGTTGTTTAAAATTGTATTCTCTACTTGAATCATGAAAGAAAAATTTTGAGTTTAGTGTCCCTTTAATGCTCTCACCACACTACCAACCAGCTGACAAATTTCCTGTGGAGAATGTTTAGGGCATGAATTTGAGGTGATAATCAGCTATTTAACTTCTAGGATATAAAACAGGTATTGGGGTGAGGTAAGTTAATACTAGGGATGTGCAGTTTTGATAAATGCTGAATGGGGAAGGCAGTAGCCGCTCGAGTCATTCTGCTCTATTTGTGGCCAGATTTTTTTCTTGTGAAAGTGGAACACTCTAAGATCTGGATTTGCCCACATCTTATTCTGTTGCCCACATCTTATTCTGTTGCCCACATCTTATTCTGTTGCGCTGAATGGAACATGCAGTACCTTCGACTAAATTCAGCAGCTAACAAAACTGCCGGAAACACATCCCTAGTTATTACTCGGCACGTTCCCCTTGTCTTCTTACCATTAGGGAATTATGAACAAATCACAATAGAAAAAGGGGGTATGTACAGCCCAGCAAGGGCACTGTATAGCACCATACACAGACATGACACAGCAGCATTACACTCGAGCACCTGCTGCAGAGCTACACGTGCACACTGAGTTTACTGTCCACAAGACATTGTTACATATCTAGTCAAGCACTAACAGATCAGATTTAAAGGGGTTTTTTTCTAACTCAGCACAGATGAGTCAGTAAGAGGGACTGAATTACTTATCAGCCAAAGAAAGGAAATGCTTAAAAGGGACACTTAATGGGACACTGTACCCAAATTTTTTCTTTTGTAATTCAGAAAGAGCATGCAATTTTAAGCAACTTTCTAATTTACTCCTATTATCAATTTTTCTTCTATCTCTTGCTATCATTATTTGAAAAAGAAGGCATCTAAGCTTTTTTTTTTGGTTTCAGTACTCTGGACAGCACTTTTTTATTGGTGGATGAATTTATCCACCAATCAGCAAGGACAACCCAGGTTGTTCACCAAAAATGGGCCGGCATCTAAACTTACATTCTTGCATTTCAAATAAAGATACCAAGAGAATGAAGAAAATTTGATAATAGGAGTAAATTAGAAAGTTGCTTAAAATTCCATGCTCAATCTGAATCACGAAAGAAAATTTTTGGGTACAGTGTCCCTTTAAGTCAAAATTAAACTTTCAAATAGAGCAGGCAATTTTAAACAACTTTCCAATTGACTTCCTTTAACAAAATGTGCACATTCTTTTTATATTTACACTTTGAGTCACCAGCTTCTACTGAGCATGTGCAAGAATGCCTAGAATACACATATATGCATTTGTCATTGGCTGATGGCTGTCACATGACACAGGAGTGGAAATAAACATAACTGAAATTTGTCATAAAAAAAAAAAAATCTGCTGCTCATTTGAAGTTCAGACTAAGTGCTATTGCATTATCTTTTCATCATGCATTTGTTGATTATGCACATCTACTGTATTTACTGGTCCTTCTGGAGCTGAAAAAGCTGCTAAGAAGCACATTAGGATAAATAAATAAACAGAAGCAGATAACAGTTTAAACACTAATTATGTCACCTGTACAGATCAACGTCAGCTTACAATAAACACAGTAGCTCTGTAGAAGCATGGAGCTATAGATATTTACTTTAATGCTGAGAATAAATATATCTCTCATACGCACAAATCAATTTTGTCGGCACTTAGCGTATTTTTGAAAAACAAATCTTACTTCCCCCACAAAAAAACTACATACAGATCTTAATTACTAGATGCACTTTTCCAACTTAAAGGGACACTGAACTCATATTTTTTTATTTTGCGATTCAGATAGAGCATGCAATTTTAAGCAACTTTCTAATTTACTCCTATTATCAAATTTTCTTCGTTGTCTTGCTATCTTTATTTGAAAAAGAAGGCATCTAAGCTATTTTTGGTTCAGACCCTTAGGTTGCTCACCAAAAATGGGCCGGCATCTAAACTTACATTCTTGCTTTTCAAATAAAGATACCAAGAGAATGAAGAAAATGTGATAATATGAGTAAATTAGAATGTTGCTTTAAATTGCATGCCCTATCTGAATCACAAAAGAAAAAAATGTGGGTTCAGTGTCCCTTTAAAAATAGTGCTATCTGTATAATTAATTTTTCCAGCTACAACACTGTTCATCAGCATTTTGATAATATAAAGGGCCATTATAATCCTTTAGAGCATGTACTTTTAACACTAGTGATGCTATCTGTTTAATCCCTGCAAAATGGGACCCACAGAGCACTCAGCACGACTCAGCTGTGCAACTAGCGCTGCATGGGTTAAACACAGAATTACATTGTCACTAGTGTTAAGTATACATTCTCTAACATATTAGAACATGTCATTTTAACACTATAATGGCAATTTAAAGACCTCTACTTGATTTATTGTTAGAAACATGGAGACAATAGGTTATGTAGTGGTTCCATGAAGCTATGGACATTTTGTATTATGTCAATTTAAAGAGAAAAACAAAGTTCTAGGAAATATTGACCGTGGCCACAAGGTCTCCATGGACAACCACTTCTGCCAGGTGAGGGGGACAAACTCAAATTACACCTTTGGATGCAACTGAACACTGCATCACACTGTTGTGCTTACTGGTATCAGATAGGTATCCCCTAGCCCAAGAAACCACAATAATCAAACTCCACTACCTGACTGCCAACCGCAACACACACTTATAACTAGATGGCACAATCAGCAATGCCTTGTTAGACTGGAGAACGCCTGTGACATTCCAGTCTCGCTACAGTAAAAATGTGGTTGGATACCTGTAAAATATAGAACCCTGTGCTAGTGATTCCTATTACTAATGCAAAATTAAAGTACACGAATGACGAGAATTTTAAAATGATATAGGTAATATTGAAGAAATAAGTGTAAAGCTGTAGTTTCCATATAGGCAGTGTCATGTTATAACCTAGGTTAAAAAGCCTATTCTTCTAGTTTGATCTGCTATATTGAGGCCAGTTATTGACGATATTAAAATGAACCTAAATTACTTGTATGAACCTATTTTAAATTAAGGAGCCTGGCATCACTCTGAGCATATAATACTGATCAGCTCACGCAGTATTTGTTGTAGTTACCTGGTATACAAAACACACACACACATATATATATATATATATATATATATATATATATATATATATATATATATATATATATATATATATATATATATATATATATATGTGTGTGTGTGTGTGTGTGTGTGTGTGTGTGTGTGTGTGTGTGTGTGTGTGTGTATATATATACATACATATACACATTATATATATATATATATATATATATATATATATATATACATACATACATACACACACATATATATATATATATATATATATATATATATATAAAATGTGTATATATATATATATATATATATAATGTGTATATATATATATATATATATATATATATATATATATATATATATATATATATATATATACATATACACATACACACACATTATATATATATATATATATATATATATATATATATATATATATATATATATATATATATATATATATATATATATATATATATATACACACACACACATATATATATATATATATATATATATATATATATATATATATACACACACACATATATATATATATATATATATATATATATACTTGCACACTTTGTATATGCAAGTCAAAATACGTTAAAATGTACATATGAAAAACATTAAGACTTTAAATAAAGATCAAAAGACCAACTGTCATCAAAATAATTACACATATGGAGGATCACTGCCAGATCAAAATTTGAAGAAAAGAAAAAAATTAAATAACCAGATATGCAAGAAAAAAAAAAAACCATTAATAAAACTCACACCTGAACCATCCAAAAAAATTATTAATTATATCAACAATCAAGAGCTGTTGACATATTGCTCCATGCAATTATCCCACAGTCACATGCATGTGAATAAACTATTTGAGGCATAGAAAGTGCATTTTATCGCCTGCTGTAAACTAGGATATTCCCTCCCCTGTGTGCTGCACCATGTCCAATCTCCTGAAAACCCAAGTCTGGTATCTGCATTCAGTTCGCGTTCACACAAAAGACACAATTCAGTCCCATCAGTGGGCTAGGGCTGCTACACAGCAGCAATGTCATGGAAAGTTCTGCAGGCTTTTGGGATTCTTCTTTAACAACAGACGTTGTAATCAATCACACAATAATGCCTCTGTGGTTCAGTCTAGAAGAAAAAAAAAAGGGTCCTGTTGCCCCAAGAGAAAATATTTAACCCTTCCATGACCAGAGAGATAATATATTGCACTGCAGTGCATAACAGTCAAGGAGTTAATAACAAAACTAACTTTTCTTTGCACCAATTTATTACATCAATCTACAAAACTAGGGGGTCAATCTGATTAATCTTGTACATCAATGGATTACTAAATAATTAGCCATATATATGCCAAAGAGAGGCTGCATCACTTTATCCAGATTTCTCCAAATGTGTCAAATGAATTTCACATTAGTGTAAGATATGCACAAACAAGAATAGCTCACATCCCAAAAATCCATGCCTGGAAAAATAAAAAGTCAATGTCCTCCTCTCTGATGAGGATAAATAGAGCTCTGTGCTGCTACCAGCAGCAGGTATGCAGGGAGCCCCAGTACATGGTTATTTGCATGGAAAATAAGATATAGCAGAATTTCCATAACTAACTGTGTACACTTGAACAGTAAAATAATTAGGTTTTGGATTTCACTGACTATCCCATGCTGGTACCATGATCATATTAATGTGCTGCAGATGTTTTTCAATATGTGTATTTTGCATGGATCATGAACAAGGTAAAAAAAATACAAAAATATCAGAGCAGCCAGAAACACAACTCCAACACAATTCTGTTTATTACCCAGGTATAGATAAACGTGAGAAAATATTTATTCTAACAAATGTAACAGCACGTATGCATCGCTGTAACTGTTTCCTGATAAGCATCACATTCACAGGCATTAGCGCCTACATTCAAAACAAATGCCGATTACTCGGAGCATCATCACTACAAATACAGATGAGGGTGTTCCTACTTCTTAAATAATAATGATGAAGATGATGATGATGATAGAAGGGAACATTCAGCCCCCTTAAACAGGACTCAGGGGCTTTATATGCAGGCTCCCTTCCTTATTACGCATAACAAGGAGAGAAAACAGGACATTTATAAAAATATAAAGATAGAGGACCATTTCCCCCAAAACACTTCTAGAAACTCATTAATATTCTTCTTACCTCGATCCACTTCTGAGCCTCCTTGCACGCCGAATCAGGGGGTGACTCCTGTGGCTGTGCAATGTCTTGTAGATCTAGAGCAGGGCTAGCCATTTCCAGAGTCCAGTGGCAGTTCTGTGACTACTTGCCAACAACAAACAGGCGACCTTTTGTAGAATGAAGATTCTGGCTCAGGGGTACAAGGATCCTCCAACCCTCCTGCTATCCCCAGCCAGAAAGAAGCACCGAGTCCCCTCTCTGAGCAACCTGATCCTTGCCACACACCAGCTAAAAATAATCAGCCGATTGCAGCTTTTGCCTTCAGCCCATGCAAATCCTGAAGCCACCTCCTCCTGGAGCAGAGGCAGTAATCACATGCCTCATTATTATATGTTCAGCAGCTACAGAGAGAGCCCAGCGCCAGGCACTGCTGCAGCACACAAAGGGAGCAACAATTAACAGTCACATCACACGCAAAATATCATTCCTACCGTATGACATAAAATAAAGCAAACATAAACAGCGAGCCACAGAGCTAGGCCTCACAGACAGATATATCGCTGACACTCGGACGTCTGCAACAGGGATTGATGGGAGAATGATTAAAGGATAAAAATTCACCTGTTTATCCTTCAACAAGTGGCTGATGGTTTTGTTCGCAGCGGCACAAATTTCGAATAAATGCTTATTAAATTCTAATAGTAATGATTTGGTGCTAATATTATCATTTAAGCGTCTTGGAAATTATGCATTTAGCAAAATTTAAAAAAAAATCGTTTTGCTTTTTTAATTGATAAATACGGAAAAGTGTAATCTCTGACTCGTTCTAAGAGCTACAGTGCCACTGCTATGGGGTCTGGACTGACTGTGGCCTGTAGGCTTGTGGCTCACAGAAGGGCTGTAAGAGACTGGGGGAGGTTTCTGGTACAATGTGGTTAAAGGGATAGAAAGGTCAAAATTAAAATGTGTTTGGGTACATTTTAATTGTAAACATTTTTTGCAATATACCTCCATTAGCAAAAATGCTTCTTGTTAATGTTATTACTGTTTTTCAATGGCATACTCACATATCCTGTGAGGGTCCATGCACCAGTATTCACCTTTCCTGCTCAGAGAACTGGTGGTGGTGTGTATTGCTTCTAAAGATGTACTTTTTGCCATACAAGCCACTGATAAAGGTGTAGTGTTTTTGCTAATGGAAGTTATTGCGAAAACGCTTCTATTTAAACTGGAAATGCATCCATTCACATTTAATTTTCGACCTTTCTATCCCTTTAAACAGAGGGCTACAGAACAAAGGTGTTTGTTGTTAGTAGGTATTTGACAGAGGGCCTGATATTCTAAAGCTCACTGGCATGGAGAGAATATGAGCACATTTTTTTTACACCTTATATTTTAATGTGAGTGAAACAGGCATACAGCACTTTACCTGGTGCAAGTGATATAGGAGTAACTGCAAAAAACCCTTTAAATCACAAAACGTAATGTTCATAGCACCAAATTCGTATGAATAAATACTTGCTTTAGTGTGCCCTGATGTGAGATGCTACACTAAAGACAACAAGCAATGTTTCGGGTTATTCACCCTTAATCATGCTAATTAGTAAAAAAAAAAAAAAGTATTTCTTCATAAGAATTTGGTGCTGTAGACATTGCTTTTTGTTATATTGTAATGTCTGTTTTTTACATCAGAAGCCTGCATAGCGAGATTGACATTTTTCAAAATAAAATTTGTGTTTCTAACATTTTGTTAGGGACCTCTCCATACTGAAGAGATGTCTTAGATCAGTGTTTCCCAACCACAGTCCTCAAGTACCCCCAACAGTCCTGGTTTTCATTATTAATTAAATATATCATACAATAAGTAACCCAAATGGGACAGCTAGGGAAAGCCCTCCAAACAGGTGGTGCTAGATGCAGCCATAGATAATTAAAGGGACAATCTACACCAGAATTTTCATTGTTTTAAAGAAAGATAACATAATTTATGCTTACCTGATAAATTTATTTCTCTTGTAGTGTATCCAGTCCACGGATCATCCATTACTTGTGGGATATTCTCCTTCCCAACAGGAAGTTGCAAGAGGATCACCCACAGCAGAGCTGCTATATAGCTCCTCCCCTAACTGCCATATCCAGTCATTCGACCGAAACAAGCCGAGAAAGGAGAAACCATAGGGTGCAGTGGTGACTGAAGTTTAATTAAAATTTAGACCTGCCTTAAAAGGACAGGGCGGGCCGTGGACTGGATACACTACAAGAGAAATAAATTTATCAGGTAAGCATAAATTATGTTTTCTCTTGTTAAGTGTATCCAGTCCACGGATCATCCATTACTTGTGGGATACCAATACCAAAGCTTAAGTACACGGATGATGGGAGGGACAAGGCAGGAACTTAAACGGAAGGAACCACTGCCTGTAGAACCTTTCTCCCAAAAACAGCCTCCGAAGAAGCAAAAGTATCAAATTTGTAAAATTTTGAAAAGGTATGAAGCGAAGACCAAGTCGCAGCCTTGCAAATCTGTTCAACAGAGGCCTCATTTTTAAAGGCCCAGGTGGAAGCCACAGCTCTAGTAGAATGAGCTGTAATTCTTTCAGGGGGCTGCTGTCCAGCAGTCTCATATGCTAAATGGATTATACTCCGAAGCCAAAAAGAAAGAGAGGTTGCCGAGGCCTTTTGACCTCTCCTCTGTCCAGAGTAAATAACAAACAGGTGAGATGTTTGGCGAAAATCTTTAGTAGCCTGCAAGTAAAACTTCAATGCACGGACTACGTCTAGATTATGCAAAAGACGTTCCTTCTTTGAAGAAGGATTAGGGCATAATGATGGAACAACAATCTCTTGATTGAAACCACCTTAGGTAAAAACCCAGGTTTGGTACGCAGAACTACTTTATCTGAATGAAAGATCAGATAAGGAGAATCACAATGTAAGGCAAATTACTCCGAGACTCTTCGAGCCGAGGAAATAGCCATCAGAAAAAGAACTTTCCATGATAGAAGTTTGATATCAATAGAATGAAGGGGTTCAAACGGAACCCCTTGAAGAACTTTAAGAACCAAGTTTAATCTCCATGGGGGAGCAACAGGTTTAAACACAGGCTTAATTCTAACTGAAGCCTGACAAAATGCCTGAACGTCTGGAACTTCTGCCAGACGCTTGTGTAAAAGAATAGACAGAGCAGAAATCTGTCCCTTTAAAGAACTAGCTGATAGTCCTTTGTCCAAAACCTCTTGGAGGAAGGACAATATCCTAGGAATCCTAACCCTACTCCATGAGTAATTCTTGGATTCACACCAATGAAGATATTTACGCCAAATCTTGTGGTACATTTTGCTGGTGACAGGCTTTCGTGCCTGTATTAAGGTATCAATTACTGACTCGGAGAAGCCACGCTTTGATAGGATCAAGCGTTCAATATCCATGCAGTCAGTCTCAGAGAAAGTAGATTCGGATGATTGAAAGGACCTTGTATTAGAAGGTCTTGTCTCAGAGGCAGAGTCCATGGTGGAAAGGATGACATGTCCACTAGGTCTGCATACCAGGTCCTGCATGGCCACGCAGGCGCTATCAATATCACCGATGCTCACTCCTGTTTGATTTTGGCAATCAGACGAGGGAGCAGAGGAAACGGTGGAAACACATAGGCCAGGTTGAAGAACCAAGGCGCTGCTAGAGCATCTATCAGTGCCGCTTCTGGGTCCCTGGACCTGGATCCGTAACAAGGAAGCTTGGCGTTCTGGCGAGACGCCATGAGATCCAGTTCTGATTTGTCCCAACGGAGAACCAATTGAGCAAACACCTCTGGATGGAGTTCCCACTTCCCCGGATGAAAAGTCTGACGACTTAGAAAATCCGCCTCCCAGTTCTCTACCCCTGGGATATGAATCGCTGATAGGTGGCAAGAGTGAGTCTCTGCCCAGCGAATTATCTTGGAGACTTCTGACATCGCTAGGGAACTCCTGGTCCCCCCTTGATGGATGATGTAAGCCACAGTCGTGATGTTGTCCGACTGAAATCTGATGAACCTCAGTGTTGCTAACTGAGGCCAAGCTAGAAGAGCATTGAATATTGCTCTTAACTCCAGAATATTTATTGGGAGGAGTTTCTCCTCCTGAGTCCATGAACCCTGAGCCTTCAGGGAGTTCCAGACTGCACCCCAACCTAGAAGGCTGGCGTCTGTTGTTACAATGGTCCAATATGGCCTGCGAAAGGTCATACCTTTGGACAGATGGACCCGAGATAACCACCAGAGAAGAGTATCTCTGGTTTCCTGATCCAGATTTAGTAGAGGGGACAAATCTGTGTAATCCCTATTCCACTGACTGAGCATGCATAATTGCAGCGGTCTGAGATGCAGGCGCGCAAATGGCACTATGTCCATCGCCGCTACCATTAAGCCGATTACTTCCATGCACTGAGCCACCCTGGGGCGCGGAATGGAGTGAAGAACACGGCAAGCATTTAGAAGTTTTGATAACCTGGACTCTGTCAGGTAAATTTTCATTTCTATAGAATCTATCAGAGTCCCTAGGAAGGAAACCCTTGTGAGAGGAGATAGAGAACTCTTTTCTTCGTTCACTTTCCACCCATGCGACCTCAGAAATGCCAGAACTATCTCTGTATGAGACTTGGCAATTTGAAAGCTTGACACCTGTATCAGGATGTCGTCTAGGTAAGGAGCCACCGCTATGCCTCGCGGTCTTAGAACCGCCAGAAGTGAGCCCAGAACCTTTGTAAAAATTCTTGGGGCTGTAGCCAACCCGAATGGAAGAGCTACAAACTGGTAATGCCTGTCTAGAAAGGCAAACCTCAGGAACCGATGATGATTCTTGTGGATCGGAATGTGAAGGTAGGCATCCTTAAAGTCCACTGTGGTCATGTACTGACCCTCTTGGATCATGGGTAAAATGGTTCGAATAGTTTCCATCTTGAATGATGGAACTCTAAGGAATTTGTTTAGGATCTTTAGATCCAAAATTGGTCTGAAGGTTCCCTCTTTTTTGGGAACCACAAACAGATTTGAATAAAACCCCTGTCCTTGTTCCGTCCGCGGAACTGGATGGATCACTCCCATTACAAGGAGGTCTTGCACGCAGCTTAGGAATGCCTCTTTCTTTATCTGGTTTGCAGATAATCTTGAAAGGTGAAATCTCCCTTGTGGGGGAGAAGCTTTGAAGTCCAGAAGATATCCCTGAGATATGATCTCCAACGCCCAGGGATCCTGAACATCTCTTGCCCACGCCTGGGCGAAGAGAGAGAGTCTGCCCCCTACTAGATCCGTTGTTGGATAGGGGGCCGCTCCTTCATGCTGTCTTGGAGGCAGCAGCAGGCTTTCGGCCTGCTTGCCCTTGTTCCAGGACTGGGTAGGTTTCCAGGCCTGCTTAGATTGAGGAAAAGTTCCCTCTTGTTTTGAAGTAGAGGGAGCTGATCCTGCACCTGCCTTGAAATTTCGAAAGGCACGAAAATTAGACTGTTTGGCCCTGTCCTGAGGAAGGGTATGACCCTTACCTCCAGTAATGTCAGCAATAATTTCTTTCAAACCAGGCCCGAATAAGGTCTGCCCCTTGAAAGGAATGTTAAGTAATTTAGACTTTGAAGTCACATCAGCTGACCAGGAATTAAGCCATAGTGCCCTACGCGCCTGGATGGCGAATCCGGAATTCTTAGCCGTTAGTTTAGTCAAATGAACAATGGCATCAGAAACAAATGAGTTAGCTAGCTTAAGTGTTCTAAGCTTGTCAATAATTTCAGTCAATGGAGCTGTATGGATGGCCTCTTCCAGGGCCTCAAACCAGAATGCCACCGCAGCAGTGACAGGCGCAATGCATGCAAGGGGCTGTAAAATAAAAACCTTGTTGAATAAACATTTTCTTAAGGTAACCCTCTAATTTTTTTATCCATTGGATCTGAAAAAGCACAACTGTCCTCAACCGGGATAGTGGTACGCTTTGCTAAAGTAGAAACTGCTCCCTCCACCTTAGGGACTGTCTGCCATAAGTCCTGTGTAGTGGCATCTATTGGAAACATTTTTCTAAATATAGGAGGTGGGGAAAAGGGCACACCGGATCTATCCCACTCCTTACTAATAATTTCTGTAAGCCTTTTAGGTATTGGAAAAACATCAGTACTCACCGGCACTGCATAGTATTTATCCAGCCTACACAATTTCTCTGGCACTGCAATTGTGTCACAGTCATTCAGAGCAGCTAATACCTCCCCAAGTAACACACGGAGGTTCTCAAGCTTAAATTTAAAATGAGAAATCTCTGAATCAGGTCTCCCCGATTCAGAGACGTCACCCACAGACTGAAGCTCTCCGTCCTCAGGTTCTGCATATTGTGACGCAGTATCAGACATGGCTCTTACAGCATCTACGCGCTCTGTATCTCGTCTAACCCCAGAGCTATCGCGCTTGCCTCTCAATTCAGGCAATCTGGCTAATACCTGTGACAGGGTATTATTCATGATTGCAGCCATGTCCTGCAAAGTAATCGCTATGGGCATCCCTGATGTACTTGGCGCCATATTAGCGTGCGTCCCTCGAGCGGGAGGCGAAGGGTCCGACACGTGGGGAGAGTTAGTCGGCATAACTTCCCCCTCGACAGACCCCTCTGGTGACAATTCTTTTATAGATAAAGATTGATTTTTACTGTTTAAGGTGAAATCAATACATTTAGTACACATTCTCCTATGGGGCTCCACAATGGCTTTTAAACATAATGAACAAGTAGTTTCCTCTGTGTCAGACATGTTTGTACAGACTAGCAATGAGACTAGCAAGCTTGGAAAACACTTTAAACAAAGTTAACAAGCAATATAAAAAATGTTACTGTGCCTTTAAGAGAAACAAATTTTGGCAAAATTTGAAATAACAGTGAAAAAAGGCAGTTACACTAACAAAGTTTTTACAGTGTATGTAACAAGTTAGCAGAGCATTGCACCCACTTGCAAATAGATGATTAACCCCTTAATACAAAAAAACAGATTAACAAAATGAAAAATATGTTTTTTAAACAGTCATAACAACTGCCACAGCTCCTACTTTTGAAGCCTTTTGAGCCCATCAGAGATGTCCTATAGCATGCAGGGGACTGCTGAGGGAAGCTGAATGTCACAGTTTGTAATTTTAAGTGCACCAACTGTAACTTTTATAATATAACAGTGGAAAGCCTCTGTTTGTAGGCAAAAATAAAGCCAGCCATGTGGAAAAAACTAGGCCCCAATAAGTTTTATCACCAAAGCATATATAAAAACGATTAAACATGCCAGCAAACGTTTTATATTACACTTTTATAAGAGTATGTATCTCTGTTAATAAGCCTGATACCAGTCGCTATTAAATCACTGCATTTAGGCTTAACTTACATTAATCCGGTATCAGCAGCATTTTTCTAGCAAGTTCCATCCCTAGAAATATGTTTACTGCACATACCTTATTGCAGGAAAACCTGCACGCCATTCCCTCTCTGAAGTTACCTCACTCCTCAGAATATGTGAGAACGGCAATGGATCTTAGTTACTTCTGCTAAGATCATAGAAATCACAGGCAGATTCTTCTTCTAATGCTGCTTTTGATAAAACAGTACACTCCGGTACCATTTAAAAATAACAAACTTTTGATTGAAGTTAAGAAACTAACTATAATACACCACTCTCCTCTTACTACGTCCATCTTTGTTGAGACTTGCAAGAGAATGACTGGATATGGCAGTTAGGGGAGGAGCTATATAGCAGCTCTGCTGTGGGTGATCCTCTTGCAACTTCCTGTTGGGAAGGAGAATATCCCACAAGTAATGGATGATCCGTGGATTGGATACACTTAACAAGAGAAAATACCTTTATTACCCATTCCCCAGTTTTGCATAACCAACACAGTTATATTAATATATGTTTTACCTCTGTGATTACCTTGTATCTAAGCCTCTGCAGACCGCCCCTTATCTCAGTGCTTTTGACAGACATGCAGTTTAGCCAATAAGTGCAGACTCCTAAGTAACTCAACGGGAGTGAGCACAATGGTATGTATATATATATATATATATATATATATATATATATGACACACATGAACTTTCACTGTCTAACTGTGAAAAACTTTCAAAATGCTCTGAGCTAAGAGGTGGTTTTCAACGGTTTAGAAATCAGTTTGAGCCTACCTAGGTTTAGCTTTTTAAAAATACCACCAATGGAACAAATCAAATTTGATGATAAAAGTAAATTGGAAAGTTGTTTAAAGTAGCATGCCCTATCTGAATCATGAAAATTTAATTTTGTTTAGACTGTCGCTTTAAGTACAGAAAGAAAAGAAACGGCAGCATCTTTTAAGTACTCTGGGAAACACTAAATTTGATTGGTCTAAAAGAGAGGATACACAATGAAATGGAGGGGTTCTCAATCCTCACCACAATATGAGGGGGGAAAAAGACAAAATTAAACTTAACATTTATTATATCAAGAAAATAAAAAAAAAAGAAATATAAACTCACTTTAAAGACAACGAGAAATAACATACAGGGACATGAAAGGTCCAAATCACAGTATTGTATAAATCACGCAGCAAACACCTATACAATCAAATATAAGGCCTAATACCAGAAAGGTTCAAAGGAGTTAATTATCCCCATTATATAGTGCAACACAAAATAAAAGGAGCCCTAATATAGATTCTACCGGTGACTATAATAGCTCCCTAAGGAGAACCACAAAAAAGGGATTGGCGAACTAGTAGTCTCACGTGTTGCTCCTACACAAGTATTTTAAAACACTGGGTATTCCTATCCTAATCTGGCACTACAAAAGCATCTAGTATAGGGTTACATCAATAAAGCAAATAGAACATATCAAATATAGCTGCAATACAATACCAAAGACCCCCTGGTCAGGACCTATTCAAGTCACAAAGCGCCTTATCTTTCGCAGCTTGATAATTTGGCCCCCTGTATCCCCAGTACAATCTAGAGGAAGCTGCAGAAATTGATTATACCAAATGAGCTGGGGGGCTGATATGGGGAGCTGCCCCCCCCCCCCCAACTCATTGTGCTGCGAGAGCCTTTCACCAGTGGCAGGGATCATCAGAGTGGACAAAAATCTCACTATTGGGTATGATTTTCCCCTGCCATACCTACCAATTTTGAGCCTTCTGCAATTGTATGGTAAGCCTGACGTGGGATCCTTCAGAGATCTGCTCTACTAGAGAATTGGAGTAGGCTAAGCAAATGTTAATCACCTTACTGAGCTATAATATGTCTTATATTTCTAGCATAGTGATTGATGCTATGTGGCTTGGAAAATAATATTGTGGATTTGTGATCCTGACACTGAAACGCTGGGTTCCAGAAACATTGCTCACAATTAGAGCACAGTAGAATTGAATACGTGAAAAAATACACAATTAAAAGACAATGCAATAGCACTTGCTTTGAATTTTAAATGAGCAGTAGAATATTTTTGGGAAAATTTACAAAGTTAATCCAAGTTTACATCCTCCTGTATCACATGACAACCAATCACAAACTACATACAACTACATACATGCGCTTTTGCACTTGCTCAGTAGGAACTGGATCCTCAGAAAGTGTGCCTATAAAAAGACTAGCCACATTTTGATAATGTAAGTATAATGGAAAGGTTTTTTTAAATTGCACGCTCTATATAAATCATTAAACTTAAATTTTGACTTTAGTAACCCTATTTTATAACACTTTGGACTCATCATAATTCTCCTACTTTTGCGCCTATAATTACTCTGTCGGATTTATTCTCCGATTTATCAACACAATTTACGACCAAAAAAGCTGAAATACGACCTCAAAATGCGACCACTCTATTCTCTCTCGTCAAGGCGCACAGGTGCGCCAAATACAGCATAAAAATGATGTATTTCGGTCGTATTTTTAGAAATACTCCTAACTAATCGCCGAAAATCATATTTATCATTATTTTGCGCCAAAGGAGAACCTAAAATTCTCCTATAAATCCGACTGTGAAAATACTCCATAACCATTATGGAGAACATTGAATTTACTCCGTTATTTTCTTCAGAGAAGATGGAGTTCTTTTTGATTTTGGCCGCTATTTCTATTGCACAGTCCCATGAAAATTGGGGAAATGATGGAAATATGTTATGGAGACGCCAAAGAGTTCCAAGATTGTTTTTGCCCCGTTGTGGACTTGAGGCATTAACTGATAAAGAAATTAAGCGCAAATTTCGGATTAACGTGAAAGCATACTCAATCTGTATTCTTTGATTAAAAATGACATTGATCCCAGAACGAGAAAAACAAGGGCAATACCCAGACTTTTAAAATTACTTGCAGTTTTGCATTTTTTGGCAACTGGATCTTTTCAGGCTGTATCTAGTGATGTTTAGTGATGTCGCGAACCTAAAATTTTGGGTTCGCGAACGGCGAATGTGAACTTCCACAACTGTTCGCGAACGGGCAAACCGAGCAAACCGCCATAGACTTCAATAGGCAGGTGAACTTTAAAACCCACAGGGACTCTTTCTGGCCACAATAGTGATGGAAAAGTTGTTTCAAGGGGGCTAACACCTGGACTGTGGCATGCCGGAGGGGGATCCATGGCAAAACTCCCATGGAAAATTACATAGTTGATGCAGAGTCTGGTTTTAAGCCATAAAGGGCATAAATCACCTAACATTCTTAAATTGTTTGGAATAACGTGCTTTAAAACATCAGGTATGATGATGTATCGATCAGGTAGTGTAAGGGTTACGCCCGCTTCACAGTGACAGACCAAACTCCCCGTATAAAGGGACAGTCTACACCAGAATTTTTATTGTTTTAAAAGATAGATAATCCCTTTATTACCCATTTCCCAGTTTTGCATAGCTAACACATTTATAATAATATACTTTTAACCTCTGTGATTATCTTGTATCTAAGCCTTTGCAAACTGCCCCTTTTTTCAGTTCTTTTGACAGACTTGCAGTCTAGCCAATCAGTGCCTGCTCCCAGATAACTTCTCGTAGAATGCAAGCTCAATCTGATTGGCTGATTGGATCAGCCAATCGGATTGAACTTGAATCTGATTGGCTGATTCTATCAGCCAATCAGAATTTTCATTCCTTAATTCCGATTGGCTGATAGAATCCTATCAGCCAATCGGAATTCGAGGGACGCCATCTTGGATGATGTCCCTTAAAGGAACCGTCATTTGTCGGGAAGTCGTCGGCCAGGATGGATGTTCCGCGTCGGCGGGATGAAGATGGAGCCGGAAGAAAGAAGATTGAAGATGCCGCTTGATAGAAGACTTCAGCCGGATGATGGACCTCTTCAGCCCCCGCTTGGATCAAGACTTCAGCTGGATGATGGACCTCTTCAGCCCCCACTTAGATCAAGACTTCAGCCGGATGATGGACCTCTTCAGCCCCCGCTTGGGCTTGGATGAAGACATTGCCCGGATTGGATGAAGACTTCGGACCCTCTTCTGGACGGATCGGTGATACCCGGCGTGGTGAAGACAAGGTAGGGAGATCTTCAGGGGCTTAGTGTTAGGTTTATTTAAGGGGGGTTTGGGTTAGATTAGGGGTATGTGGGTGGTGGGTTGTAATGTTGGGGGGGTATTGTATGGTTTTTTTTACAGGCAAAAGAGCAGAATTCTTTGGGGCATGCCCCGCAAAAGGCCCTTTTAAGGGCTGGTAAGGTAAAAGAGCTTTTCAATTTTTATTTTAGAATAGGGTAGGGCCTTTTTTTTATTTTGGGGGGCTTTGTTATTTTATTAGGGGGCTTAGAGTAGGTGTAATTAGCTTAAAATTGTTGTAATATTTTTATAATGTTTGTAAATTATTTTTTTATTTTTTGTAACTTAGTTCTTTTTTTATTTTTTGTACTTTAGTTAGTTTATTTAATTGTATTTATTTGTAGGTATTTGTATGTAATTAATTTATTGATAGTGTAGTGTTAGGTTTAATTGTAACTTAGGTTAGGTTTTATTTTACAGGTAATTTTGTAATTATTTTAACTAGGTAGCTATTAAATAGTTATTAACTATTTAATAGCTATTGTACCTGGTTAAAATAAATACAAAGTTGCCTGTAAAATAAATATTAATCCTAAAATAGCTACAATATAATTATTATTTACATTGTAGCTATATTAGGGTTTATTTTACAGGTAACTATTTAGCTTTAAATAGGAATAATTTATTTAATAAGAAATAATTTATTTCGTTAGATAAAAATTATATTTAACTTAGGGGGGTGTTAGGGTTAGGGTTAGACTTAGCTTTAGGGGTTAATACATTTATTAGAGTAGCGGCGAGGTCCAGTCGGCAGATTAGGGGTTAATACTTGAAGTTAGGTGTCGGTGATGTTAGGGAGGGCAGATTAGGGGTTAATACTATTTATTATAGGGTTTTTGAGGCAGGAGTGAGGCGGATTAGGGGTTAATAACTTTATTATAGTAGCGGTGAGGTCCGGTCGGCAGATTAGGGGTTAATAATTGTAGGTAGGTGGCGGCAACGTTGGGGGCCGCAGATTGGGGTTAATAAATATAATATAGGGGTCGGCGGTGTTAGGGGCAGCAGATTAGGGGTACATAGGGATAACGTAGGTTGCGGCGGTGTACGGAGCGGCAGATTAGGGGTTAATAATAAAATGCAGGGGTCAGCGATAGCGGGGTTGGCAGATTAGGGGTTAATAAGTGTAAGGCTAGGGGTGTTTAGACTCGGGGTACATGTTAGGGTGTTAGGTGCAGACTTAGGAAGTGTTTCCCCATAGGAAACAATGGGGCTGCGTTAGGAGCTGAACGCTGCTTTTTTGCAGGTGTTAGGGTTTTTTCAGCTCAATTGGCCCCATTGTTTCCTATGGGGGAATCGTGCACGGAAAGATCCCTATGTCGCATTAGTATCTCAAAGTAAAGTGTTTTTTGAATGATTTCCGTGTTATATTTGTTTCCAAAAGTAAAAATTTTAAGCAATGCTGTATACTATCATAAAAGAATCCATTTGTAGCACAAGCGTATCTAAAAAGTTACCATTTCCATAAACACTACTAGACATAATTGATACAAGAAAGATTATAAAAGCATAGGATGTAAATACAACTTACAATTAGTTTATAACACATATTGACACATAAATTGCAACTTCTAAAACGAACAATATATATCAATGTTACTTTTAGATATTGAATTATTTTATTACGCGCAATTGCGCATTTTTAAATAGAAATTAGTTCCGTTATTTGTGTACAGCATATAGAAATTGAAAGCTGAAGATCAAGATGGCAAGATAAAAAAAATTCTCAATTTGGGAATTGTTGATTATTGCATATACCATGGAGAAATATTTTCCCAAATAAAGAAGGGGGATTGATACTCTGGACCAGGATAGGAGAAATAATATCCTGTGCGAAATGGTGAGAAGAGGGAGGCATATTTCAGGACAGAGGAGGACCAGAAAGCAATGCCTCAAACGGTACAATGATTTGTACAGGAGGCAATCGAAATTGAGGACACTTATCTGGTGTTACTTGCGCAAATGTAAGCCTTTGACATATTAATTATTTATTAAAATACTAAAATGTATGTAATGTTAAATAGAAAACAATTTATAATGTTTTTAGTCGTACAAATTTCATTACATGGACATGGAACCCAAAATTTTTCTTTATTGATTTAGAAATAACATGTCATTTTCAACAACTATCTAATTTACTTCTATTATCTAATTGGATTCAATCTCTTGCTGAAAAGCATATCTAGATATGCTCAGAAGCTGCTGATTGGTTGCTGCACATAGAGGTCTTGTGTGATTGGCTCACACATGTGCATTGCTATTTCTTCAACAAAGGATATCTAAAGAATTGAGCATATTAGATAATAGAAGTAAATTGGAAAGTTGTTTACAATTGATTGGCCTATCTGAATCCTGAAAGTTTAATTTTGAATAGACTGTTCCTTTAATACTTATGTATTTGAGAGTTGTTTCAAAAGTTAACAAATTTAAAAAGATATAGTCATGTAATTGTGAGGTTAAACAGTAGACACTGTCTCCCTTGAAGAATGATAACATTTTTAAGTATGTCTGTTTCTTTCTTTTATCTATTTATACTGTATTATAAGCGTCAACAAAGACGACTGTGTTTAGATGTTTGTAAACACAAAGATTTCTTGGTGTGAACATATGTTGTGAACATACTATAATAAAATTATTTGAAAGAGATTAGAAGAAAAAAAAAGATTACACTTCTTGAAATGATTATTTAATCTAATCTCTTTCAACCATTGCAAATATGGTATGTTCAAAAAAACATATGTTTACAATAACAAATAAATGTTTTTAAAAAAAATTGTATTTCATATGATTTAAAACAATAGAATATACATCCATAATTGAAAATTATTGTTTTAAATTTTTATATAGTTAAAAACCGTAGAGCGCCAAGATATCTGTGTCCAATAGATGAAAACTCTTTGGGGCCTAGTTATCAAGCCGTCAACCTCAAATACGCTGGAATTCCGCAGCGTATTTGTGGCGAGGCTGATTCGCCTTAGTTATCAAAGGCTCGAGACCGGCAAAAGTAGAATTTTGTGACGTAAACTTCGATCCGCCGGACTCAGTCCGACACAGATCGATTCTTACGTCACTCCAGATGTTCCGCACACAAGTGCGGCACATTCTCACTACTTTTGCTAGTTATCAAAAAACTAGCAGGTACGCTCGGCACTTTTACGGCCCAGCGTACCTGGTTTTCAAAGCGCCAGCCTGGAGGCGGCGGATCCCATAGGAATCAATGGGAGTCTGACCATAGCGAAAGTACAAGTTCGCTGCTGACAGACATCCCATTGATTCCTATGGGAGCTGTCTACACCTAACACCCTAACATGTACCCCGAGTCTAAACACCGCTAATCTGACCCCCCCTACACCGCCGCAACTAAATAAAGTTATTACCCCCTAAACCGCCGCTCCCGGAGCCCACCGCAACTATAATAAATGTATTAACCCCTAAACCGCCGCTCCCTGAACCCGCCGCAACCTATATTAAATGTATTAACCCCTATCCTGCCCCCCCTACACCGTCGCCACCTATAATAAATTTATTAACCCCTATCCTGCCCCCCACTACGCCGCCGCCACTGTAATAAAATTATTAACCCCTAAACCTAAGTCTAACCCTAACCCTAACGCCCCCCTAACTTAAATAATTAATTAAATAAATCTAAATAAATTAACTCTTATTAACTAAATGAATCCTATTTAAAACTAAATACTTACCTTTAAAATAAACCCTAATATAGCTACAATATAATTAATAATTATATTATAGCTATCTTAGGATTTATATTTATTTTACAGGTAACTTTGTATTTATTTTAGCTAGTTAGAATAGTTATTAAATAGTTATTAACTATTTAATAACTACCTAGCTAAAAGAAATACAAAATTACCTGTAAAATAAATCCTAACCTAAGTTACAATTAAACCTAATACTACACTATCATTAAATTAACTAAATAAACTACCTACAAATAACTACAATTAAATACAATTACATAAACTAACTAAAGTACAAAAAATAAAAAAAGCTAAGTTACAAAAAATAAAAAAGTAAGTTACAAACACGTTAAAAATATTACAACAATTTTAAGCTACTTACACCTAATCTAAGCCCCCTAATAAAATAACAAACCCCCCAAAATAAGAAAAATCCCTACCCTATTCTAAATTAAATAAATTTCAAAGCTCTTTTACCTTACCAGCCCTTAAAAGGGCCATTTGTGGGGGCATGCCCCAAAAAGTTCAGCTCTTTTGCCTGTAAAAGAAAAATACAACCCCCCCCAACATTAAAACCCACCACCCACATACCCCTAATCTAACCCAAACCCCCCTTACAAAAACCTAACACTAATCCCCTGAAGATCATCCTACCTTGAGTCGTCTTCACTCAGCCGAGCCACCGATGGAACTGAAGAGGACATCCGGAGCGGAAGAAGTTAATCCTCCAAGCGGCGCTGAAGAAATCTTCCATCCGATGAAGTCATCATCCAGGCGGCGCTGAAGAAGTCTTTGATCCGGCCGATGTCATCTTCCAAGAGGCGCTGAAGAGGTCTTCTATCCGGGTGAAGTCATCTTCCAAGCCGGGTCTTGAATCTTCCTTCCGCCGACGCGGAACCACCTTCTTCACCGACGGACTACGACGAATGACGGCTCCTTTAAGGGACGTCATCCAAGATGGCGTCCCCTCAATTCCGATTGGCTGATAGGATTCTATCAGCCAATCGGAATTAAGGTAGGAAAATCTGATTGGCTGATGGAATCAGCCAATCAGATTCAAGTTCAATCCGATTGGCTGATCCAATCAGCCAATCAGATTGAGCTCGCATTCTATTGGCTGATCGGAACAGCCAATAGAATGCGAGCTCAATCTGATTGGCTGATTCCATCAGCCAATCAGATTTTTCCTACCTTAATTCCGATTGGCTGATAGAATCCTATCAGCCAATCGGAATTGAGGGGACGCCATCTTGGATGACGTCCCTTAAAGGAGCTGTCATTCGTCGTAGTCCGTCGGTGAAGAAGGTGGTTCCGCGTCGGCGGAAGGAAGATTCAAGACCCGGCTTGGAAGATGACTTCACCCGGATAGAAGACCTCTTCAGCGCCTCTTGGAAGATGACATCGGCCGGATCAAAGACTTCTTCAGCGCCGCCTGGATGATGACTTCATCGGATGGAAGATTTCTTCAGCGCCGCTTGGAGGATTAACTTCTTCCGCTCCGGATGTCCTCTTCAGTTCCATCGGTGGCTCGGCTGAGTGAAGACGACTCAAGGTAGGATGATCTTCAGGGGATTAGTGTTAGGTTTTTGTAAGGGGGGTTTGGGTTAGATTAGGGGTATGTGGGTGGTGGGTTTTAATGTTGGGGGGGGTTGTATTTTTCTTTTACAGGCAAAAGAGCTGAACTTTTTGGGGCATGCCCCCACAAATGGCCCTTTTAAGGGCTGGTAAGGTAAAAGAGCTTTGAAATTTATTTAATTTAGAATAGGGTAGGGATTTTTCTTATTTTGGGGGGTTTGTTATTTTATTAGGGGGCTTAGATTAGGTGTAAGTAGCTTAAAATTGTTGTAATATTTTTAACATGTTTGTAACTTAATTTTTTATTTTTTGTAACTTAGCTTTTTTTATTTTTTGTACTTTAGTTAGTTTATGTAATTGTATTTAATTTTAGTTATTTGTAGGTAGTTTATTTAATTAATTTAATGATAGTGTAGTATTAGGTTTAATTGTAACTTAGGTTAGGATTTATTTTACAGGTAATTTTGTATTTCTTTTAGCTAGGTAGTTATTAAATAGTTAATAACTATTTAATAACTATTCTAACTAGCTAAAATAAATACAAAGTTACCTGTAAAATAAATATAAATCCTAAGATAGCTATAATATAATTATTAATTACATTGTAGCTATCTTAGGGTTTATTTTACAGGTAAGTATTTAGTTTTAAATAGTAATAATTTATTAAAGTATAGTGTAGTGTTAGGTGTAATTGTAACTTAGGTTAGGATTTATTTCACAGGTACATTTCTCTTTATTTTAGCTAGGTAAGCTATTAAATAGTTAATAACTATTTAATAGTTATTGTACATGGTTAAAATAAATTGAAAGTTACCTGTCAAATAAATATAAATCCTAAGATAGCTAGAATATAATTCTTATTTATATTGTAGGTATATTAGGGTTTATTTTAAAGGTAAGTATTTAGTTTTAAATAGGATTCATTTAGTTAATAAGAGTTAATTTATTTAGATTTATTTAATTAATATTTAAGTTAGGGGGGCGTTAGGGTTAGGGTTAGACTTAGGTTTAGGGGTTAATAATTTTATTACAGTGGCGGCGGCGTAGTGGGGGGCAGGATAGGGGTTAATAAATTTATTATAGGTGGCGACGGTGTAGGGGGGGCAGGATAGGGGTTAATAGGTTTAATATAGGTTGCGGCGGGTTCATGGAGCGGCGGTTTAGGGGTTAAACTATTTATTTAGTTGCGGAGAGGTGCGGGATCAGCATGATAGGGGTTAATAATTTTATAATAGAGGGCGACGGTGTAGGGGGGGCAGGATAGGGGTTACTAGGTATACTGTAGGTGGCAGCGGTGTCCGGGAGCGGCGGTTTAGGGGTTAATACATTTATAAGAGTTGCGGCGGGGTCTAGGAGCGGCGGTTTAGGGGTTAGTAACTTTATTTAGTTGCGGGGGGCTCCGGGGGCGCCGGTATAGGGGGTAGAACAGTGCAGTTTAGTGTGAGTGCTTAGTGACAGGCTAGCAATAAAGCTGGGAAAAAGCCGAAGGGCAGCGAGATCGGATGAGTGATAACTGTCACAGTCCGCTGCTCATCGCCCCGCGGATTTTTGTCAGCTTTATTTGATAACTTAGGCGAACGTATTCAAGGTCAGCGGCGGCGAAGGTAGGCGAGCTTAGGCGGACGTATTGGGCCGGCGAAGCCAGAAAAGTAGACGGCTTGATAACTACCCCCCTTTGAGTTCTGGTGGAGAGTCTTTTATAAAAAGTATCAATTATATGTTAGATTATATGAATACATCATTAACCCCTTAATGACCGGACCATTTTTCAATTTTCTTACCCTTAATGACAATGGCTATTTTTACATTTCTGAAGTGTTTGTGTTTAGATGTAATTTTCCTCTTACTCATTTACTGTACCCACACATATTATATACCGTTTTTCTCGCCATTAAATGGACTTTCTAAAGATACCATTATTTTCATCATATCTTATAATTTACTATAAAAAAATGTAAAATATGAGGAAAAAATTGAAAAAAAACACACTTTTTCTAACTTTGACCCCCAAAATCTGTTACACATCTACAACCACAAAAAAAAACACATTCTAAATAGTTTCTAAATTTTGTCCTGAGTTTAGAAATATCCAATGTTTACATGTTCTTTGCTTTTTTTGCAAGTTATAGGGCCATAAATACAAGTAGCGCTTTGCTATTTCCAAACCACTTTTTTCCAGAATTAGCGCTAGTTACATTGGAACACTGATATCTTTCAGGAATACCTGAATATCCCTTGACATGTATATATTTATATTTAGAAGACATCCCAAAGTATTGATCTAGGCCCATTTTGGTATATTTCATGCCACCATTTCACCGCCAAATACGATCAAATAAAAAAAAAAACTTAAATTTTTCACAATTTTAGGTTTCTCACTGAAATTATTTACAAACAGCTTGTGCAATTATGGCACAAATGGTTGTAAATGCTTCTCTGGGATCCCCTTTGTTCAGAAATAGCAGACATATATGGCTTTGGCGTTGCTTTTTGGTAATAATAAGGCCGTTTAATACTGCTGCGCACCACACTTGTAATATGCCCAGCAGTTAAGGGGTTAATTAGGTAGCTTGTAGGGTTAATTTTTAGCTTTAGCGTAGAGATCAGCCTCCCACCTGACACATCCCACCTCCTGATCCCCCCCTGACCCCCTTCAAACAGCTCTCTTCCCTCCCCCACCTCACAATTGTCACCGCCATCTTAAGTACTGGCAGAAAGTCTGCCAGTACTGAAATAAAAATAATTTATTATTATTTTTTTAATTTTTTCATACAGTCTGCAGTGATGGATCCCCCCTTCACCACAACCTCCCTGATCCCCCCCAATACATCTCTCTAAACCTCCCCCTCTAACTATTTGCCGCCATCTTGGGTACTGGCAGCTGTCTGCCAGTACCCAATTTGCCCCCCAAAATAGTTTTTTTTTTACTTTTTTATATGTAATACTTGTTTTCTGTAGTGTAGCTGGCCCCCCTAAACGATCTACATCCCTCCCCCTCCCAGATCCCTTACTAAAGAGCTAAGATCCCCCTGCTTCCACATTGGTCTTTTTTTTTTTTTATTTCATTTTCGGCATTCATTTTCGGCAACCCCCCCCCGCCCCCCCGGCCGCAAACGCCGCTCCGGGATAAAACAGAAAAAGAAGTAAGATCGCTTTGGGAAATAAACTGAGGGTAATACATATAAAGGCTGCTCCCACCAACCAACGAAATTGTTAGTATCAGTGGCCGATTCAGAAAGGGCCACAGAGTGGCCCTTTCTGCATCGGTATGTAAAATAGGGAATTGCAGTGATGCCTCAATATTGAGGCATCACTACAATCCCTTGGAAGCAGCTGGAAGCAATCGTGATCGCTTCCAGCACTTCAGACAACAGAGGACGTACCAGGTACGTCAATTGTCACTAAGGGAGTTTTTTCCTATGACGTACCTGGTACGTCCTCTGTCATTAAGGGGTTAAAATAAAATAACACTTTTTTTTTTTTAAAGTCAGACGAAGGCAACAACGTTGGGCTAGGCCAATTGTGTACAACGATTCCAATGAGGAAGAAGATGTTCAAATTCAAAATTTGGAAGGTAAACATAATTTTAATATTTAATTTTGCATTGGTAATTTAAATTATTTATAAATTAACAATAACATTTGTTGGATACATTTCAGATGAAGCAGAAATTCAGGGGGAGGATTCCAATCAAGATGGACAGGACAATAATATTAACGAGGAGAGACAAGAGGCTCAAGATTTTGAGTATGAAGAACAAGTGCTTGTGCAGGAAGAAGATTTAGAACATAGTAAATAATAATTTAGAAAACGAATACTACAATTTTAGGGTACTAGCATCCAAAAGAAATATATTTTAAGCACCTATTTTTTTAAATTAATTAAATTACAAATAGCTCATGATTTTATTCGTATTAATGTTATATACATATATATATATATATATATATATATATATATATACACACACACACGGATACATATTTCTATAGATATATAGTTAAATGCTAGATATGTGAAAAAAGTATATATATATATATATATATATATATATATATATATATATATATATATACAAAAGGTAGTAAATTATATAATGTCATTTTTCACAGCTATGCAAGAAGAAGCAGTGGCCAGAGAGATCCTGGATCTAAACGAATCCAATGATTCTTCAAATACCATCAATTATGACTGGGGTGAGTATATCAGACATGTGTTGTATAAATGGAGTTAAAATGCTGATTAATAACCATAATCCTTATTTTTTACAGTTCCTGAAGATCAAAACATTTTGATTAATAAAAAACAATTATTGGAGGTGTTAATTAAAGCTGAAAAAGGACTCAAGGAGAACTACTCAACATTGCATGCAATGCGGCTTAAAATTGAAAAAATGTGAAATTATAATAATATTTTTATGAATGTGAACAGCCAATAGAATGCGAGCTCAATCTGATTGGCTGATTGGATCAGCCAATTGGATTGAACTTGAATCTGATTGGCTGATTGAATCAGCCAATCAGATTTTTTTACCTTAATTCCGATTGGCTGATAGAATCCTATCAGCCAATCGGAATTCGACGGACGCCATCTTGGATGGCGTCATTTAAAGGAAACTTAATTCGTCTTTCAGTCGTCGGGCAAGCTGGATGTTCCGCGTCGGAGGTCCGAAGAAAGAAGATTGAAGATGCCAATTGGAGGAAAACTTCGCCCCGATGGAGGACCTCTTCTTTGCCGCTTGGATGAAGACATCGCCGGATGGAAGACTTCTTCTTTGCCGCTTGGATGAAGACATTGCCGGATGGAAGACTTTTTCTTTGCCGCTTGGATGAAGACATCGCCCGGATTGGATGAAGAGTTCGGCCCGCTGGGTGAAGACGACTCAAGGTAGGGAGATCTTCTGGGGCTTAGTGTTAGGTTTGTTTAAGGGGGGTTTGGGTGGGTTTAGAGTAGGGGTATGTGGGTGGTGGGTTGTAATGTTGGGGGGTGGTATTGTGGGGTTTTTTTACAGGCAAAAGAGCTGATTACTTTGGGGCATGCCCTGCAAAAGGCCCTTTTAAGGGCTGGTAATAGAGCTGTTAACTTTGTAATTTAGAATAGGGTAGGGAAATTTTTTTATTTTGGGGGGCTTTATTATTTTATTAGGGGGCTTAGAATAGGTGTAATTAGCTTAAAATTCTTGTAATCTTTTTTAATTTTTTGTAATTTAGTGGGTTTTTTTTGTAATTTAGTTTAGTGTATTTAATTGTATTTTAATTTAGATATTTGTAGTTTATTTAATTAATTTATTGATAGTGTAGGTGTATTTGTAACTTAGGTTAGGATTTATTTTACAGGTAAATTGGTAATTATTTTAACTAGGTAGCTATTAAATAGTTATTAACTATTTAATAGCTATTGTACCTAGTTAAAATAAATACCAAGTTACTGGTAAAATAAATATAAACCCTAAAATAGCTACAATGTAATTATTAATTATATTGTAGCTATCTTAGGGTTTATTTTATAGGTAAGTATTTAGATTTAAATAGTAATATTTTAATTAATAATATTAATATTAATTAGATTTATTTTAATAATAATTTAGTTAGGGGTGTTAGAGTTAGATAGGGTTATTATACTTAATATATATATAATATAATAACGATATTAACTATATTAACCCTAATATAATTAGGGTTAATATAGTTAATATAGATGGCGACGGTGTAGGGGGATGAGATTAGGGGGTAATACATTTATTATAGGTGGCGGCGGTATAGGGGGATTTAGATTATAGGAAAAAGAGCTGATTACTTTGTGACAATGCCCCGCCAAAAGCCCTTTTAAGGGCTGGAAAAAGAGCTGATTACTTTGGGGCAAAGCCCCGCAAAACGCCCTTTTAAGGGCTGGCAATAGAGCTGTTTACTTTGGGGTAATGCCACGCAAAAAGCCCTTTTCAGGGCTATTTGTAGGGTTAGACTTAGGTTTAGTGGTAGGGATAGTTTAGTATTTTAGGGGCTAATTAATTTAATATAGGTGGTGGCGGTGTAGGGGGATTAAATTAGGGGTTAATAATTTTAATATAGCTGGCAGCGGGGTAGGGGGATTAGATTAGGGGTTAATAATTTTAATATAGCTGGCGGCGGGGTAGGAGCTCACATTAGGGGGTAGTTAATGTAGCTGGCGGCGGTGTAAGGGGCTCACATTAGGGGGTAGTTAATGTAGCTGGCGGCGGTGTAAGGGGCTCACATTAGGGGGTAGTTAATGTAGCTGGCGGCGGGGTCTGGGAGCGGTGGTTTAGGGGTTAATAACTTTATTAGGTGCGGCGGGGTCCGGGAGCGGCGGTTTAGGGGTTAATATATTTTTATTGTTAGGAGTGAGAGGGGGGATAGCGGATAGAGGGGTATACGTGTCGGGCTATGTTTGGGAGGCGTGTTAGTACGGGTGATTTAATAACTTAGTCAGGTTTTGTAGGCGCTGGCAGTTTCTAAAGTGCCGTAAGTCACTGGCGACTCCAGAAATTTGTACTTACGCAGATTTCTGGACATCGCTGGTTTATCAGACTTACGGCACTTTAGCTTCTGACGGCGCTGTATATGGGATAGCTCGAGTTGCAAGCTGAAACTACGGGCAGCGGGGGTTCCCTCGCTTGCGCCGCAAACTACGATCTATATCGGATCGCGCCCCAGGTGAGCAATTTACAAAAACATAGATAAACAGATATAGCTTTTATTAGATGCATTATTATATATTAAAAATTATTATTTAAAAAACAAAATGCATATATGTCAATTCAAATTTTGGCTGTAATGCAAGGAAGATTTGATTATAATGCAATTAACAATTTCTAAAAAATAATAATTAGCATTATCAAATTCTTGATTTTCAAGAATTTTGGTATTAAAAAATATGGATTTAAAAGTGCAAACATTAATAGAAACAACAGATTTGTAATAAACATTTATTGAATCGGAATAGTCGACATTCAAAGCTGTTTTAATGATAAATAAGGCGCATTGTAAAAAATTACGGCAAAATTTATCATTAATCCACTGCATCTCAACAATGGAAATCAGTGTTAAAATACTACCGGTTTAATGATAAATATTGGCGCACATGTGCGCCTTTCCAAGGGCGAGATGAGGAGAACTGATAGGAGAATTGAAAGTCGTATTTCTAAAAATAATGATAAATAGAGCCCTTTAAAGTGAATGTAAATTTTGATGCTAAAGTAACCGGTTTTTAAAACTTTGATTAAAAACAGGGGCACTTTAATTCATAAAAAGTTTCATTTCACTCCTGTTGCCTTTTAATCTTCACACAAGCTCCAGCTTCCTCCACCCGTTTCAAAGTCTCTTCCTGGGTCTAAAATTAGGCATCCGGCTTCCTCCAATCACAGCTGTGAATCAGACACTGAATCCCCCGGGGGGGAAACTGTGATTGGAGGATGACCTATCAATCATTTCTGACATCAGAAATGGCTTGTGAGACCGGAGGAAGCTGGAGCTGCTGTGTTTTTTTGTCACAACAGGAGTGAAATGTAAATTTTGATGAATTAAAGTGCCCCTGTTTTTAATCAAAGTTTTAAAAACCGGGCACTTTAGCATCAAAATTTACATTCAGTTTAACTTATCAAAAATAGAGTATAATTGGTGAACATACATCCATTATTAAAATTACAGGGAATCAAGCAGTCATAAAATATTATGTCACTTTATTAAATAAACTACAAAATCCATCTGTGATGAGAGCAGGATGTGATGTCACTAGTTTGGGGGCGGGGCTTAGGTCCGGTGTCTGTGTCGCAGTTAGTTTAGTACAATCAACCTGACTAGATGTGTATTGCTATGCTCTGCAATAAAATAGAGTTGTACCATCATTGCTGTGTCCTGCATATGTCCTGCATCTCATGACATGGTGTCAGAAGTTCTGGACTGCGCTTCTGTTCCTGATCGATTGCAATGTCAAAGTTTACCCCACCTGAGCCTTTTGACTTTTCTCAGCCTGCAGCTTGGCCCACATGGCGTCAGCGGTTTCAGCGCTTCAGGATTGCATCCAAACTGAACAAGGAGAGTGGTGAAGTACAAGTTAATTCTCTTTTATACTCTATGGGGAAAGATGTGGAGCCAGTGTTCAATGCTTTTACTTTCCAAGAAGGGGAAGAATTTAACTTTGATATAGTTATGGATAAACTCAGTGCCCACTTTGTGCCCAAAAGAAATGTGATTCATGAGAGAGCTTGTTTTCACAAACGTAATCAGCGTGTGGGAGAATCTGTGGAGTCATTTGTGCACAGCCTGTATGAATTAGCTGAATTCTGTGAGTTTGGTGTTGCTAAAGAAGAGCAAATCAGAGACAGAATAGTTATTGGAATTGCAGATGCTGAAGTCTCACTGAAGCTGCAGTTAGAGTCTGATTTAACGTTAGACGGGGCTATTAGGATGGCCCGCCAGAGTGAACTGGTGAAAAAGCAAAGTGCTGATCTGAAAAATGCTAGTGAAAGGCACAGTGTGAGCGGTAGATCTAAAGTATTGGAATGGCCTAGAAATGGATGGGCGCAACATGCCTGATGCACGCGGTGCTACCGTGCTCATGATCAGAGTGTTATATGCCCGGCCAGGGAAAAAAGATGCAGAAAATGTAACAGAATGGGCCATTTTGAAGTGGTGTGTAGAACTGAATACATTAAGGAGATGCAGGTGGACGGTGACCAGGAGGGTCAGGAAGTGTCTTTTGTGGGGTCCGTTGTGGAACGGCCAAGCTCAGAGGAAGATTGGAAAGTTACTTTTACTGTAATGGGAGACAAAGTTGATTTTAAGATTGACACAGGAGCAGATATCACTGTAATGTCTTTTGCTGAATTTATGAAACTGCCTCGACAGCCCCAGCTGGCGAAGGTTACTACAAATGTCCATAGTCCTGGTGGCCGCATTGATTGTGCGGGGAAATTTCTTGCCAGCTGTGAGTACAAGCAAAGAAAGTTCACCATGTGGGTGCATGTGAATCGAGGTCAGTGTGTTAACAATTTATTGCTTTAAAATTGGTGCAGTTTCCTGATGGTACTATGCGGTAAAAATATTTTACTGCCGAAGTTGTCTTCAGCAGGCTCCGGTTCCATTTCAGGCTGCATGGTATGGGGGGGTCTCCGTCTTGTAGCATGTATTCTAAGGCGGTTTCTACAGGATCGCCGGGAAGCAGGGAGTTAAAAGGTTCTGAGTTCATAGTTCCCCCGGGGCTCCCCACCAAACCCCAAGGCATTTGTGACAACTCCAAGTTATGTCCCATCTGACTATAGAAACGTGGTTTCTCCAGATGAGCTCTACCTGCTTCCCCCATATCATCGTCATGTCCTCCGCCACAGAGGTCTGTAGTTTTCATCTGTTCAGGCGCCATCTTGATCTGGTGGTGAAGCTGCAGCGTAGGCTCTCGCTGATTGAAGAGATAAGCAGCTTTTAGTATGTTCTTGCGGTTATTGAACATTGGCATATGATTTTTAACCTGTCTCATTGGTTCTGGCGGTTTTCTGAATGCAGGCCAGCTGTGGCAACTTCCCCTCAACCTGCGTGTCACTCTCAATGGCCTTATCAAAATTTGTGCGCAGGTCAGGTCCCGGAGTTGTGGATTGCTGCGCTGTGTTCACTTCTACCCTAGTGATGGGCGCTCTTTCCAGAAGAAGTTGTAGTTGGCTTTCGGATAGTGCTCTCTCTATTAATGGTTGAAACAATGCTTCTAGCCTAATGAGCATTATGTCCCACTTGTCGAGAGAGCTCTCAACCCGCATGATGCCGGTTTGAATTATTGTCCTTATTTGTTGCGGCTGAGCTGCTGAGGGATGTGTTTTTTAGTGATAGCAATGGCTAATGCCTTAGTCAATCCAGCGCGCCAAAACTGAGCAGAGATGCGATCAGCTCTGGACAAACACCCCGGGTAAACCGGGGGGGAGGCGCCGCCTGTGAATTTGCTGCCGCTTCAGGCCTCAGGTGTCCTGTTCCGTCTCTGGGTTCATAAGTACAACAATCTTTGCATAATTTGTGTTGTAGACCTTGTAAGATCACGAAGCCAGTCGTGATAGCACTCAAAGTTGTAGGTGTCGAGCAATAACCGGCAGATTATAAACTCCTCACCCGGAGCTCTGGAAAGGTGCGACTGCTCAGAGTCGCTACTTGGACACGCCCCCCGTTAACAATTTATTGAGCAGAAAAGCAGCCTGTGACTTGGGCCTCGTGGCCAGAGTGAATGAGATTTCTGAAGATATGTTTGGCGAATTGGGCCTACTGAATTGCAAACCAGTCCGTATAGCACTTAAAAGTGACGCAGTCCCATACAGTATTTCTACTCCTCGTAGAATTCCGTTCCCCTCAAGTGGAGAAAGAGCTTATGCGCATGAAGTCTATGGGGGTTATTGAAGAGTTTGTTGAAGCGACTGATTGGTGTGCCCCCATTGTTCCAGTTGCAAAGAAAAACGGAAAGGTGCGCATCTGTGTGGACCTGAAAAGGTTGAATGAGGCGGTGAAGAGAGAGAGATTTGTGCTGCCGACATTAGAAGATATAGCTCCAAAGTTGGCTGGGGCGAAGTTCTTTTCCACATTAGACGCTTCTAGCGGCTTTTGGCAGATCCCCCTAGATCCAAAGTGCCGCAAACTGACTACCTTTATCACACCGGTAGGTCGGTTCTGCTTCTGCAAACTCCCTTTTGGGATATCCTCCGCTCCTGAAATCTTTCAAAGGGAAATGAGTTCTCTCCTGAGTGACCACGTGGGCACGGTGGTCGTCATGGACGACATTCTAGTGTATGGGTCTACAGTGGAGGAGCATGATCAGCATTTGAGTTGTGTGCTACAGGCTATCAAAGAGTCTGGGCTGAAGCTGAATAAAGAAAAATGTCATTTTAGGAAAACTGAATTATGCTACTTTGGGCATATCATCAACGGGGATGGCATCAAGCCAGACCCCGAGAAAATTCGTGCTATTGAACAGATGAAAAGCCTCTCTGATGTACATGAGCTGAGACAGATATTGGGCCTTGTAAATTACGTGGGCAAGTTTCTTCCAGATTTATCAACAGTTTTACACCCTATCACAGAGTTGCTTAAGAAAGATGTTGCCTGGGTCTGGGGACCTTCACAAGAAAAAGCTTTCCTGCATGTCAAGTCCCTGCTGGGGTCTGCCCCAGTGCTGGGGTTCTACGACCCTTCAAAAAAGACTGTGGTTAGTGCCGATGCAAGCAGTTATGGGTTGGGGGCTGCACTCCTGCAGCTGAACGAAAATAAACTACAGCCCATCGCCTACTGTTCCCGCACACTGACGGCTGCAGAGTCAAAATACGCTCAAATTGAGAAAGAGTGCCTGGCTGCAGTTTGGGCCTGTGAGCGCTTTCTGCGCTGTCTAGTGGGTTTGGAGAAATTTAGTCTGGAAACTGACCACAAACCGCTAGTCCCTCTAATCAACTCTTATGACATTGACAAAACACCCTTGAGATGCCAGAGACTTTTAATGAGACTGCTCAGGTTCAATGTTCAGGCAGTGCATGTGCCGGGGAAACAACTGGTTGTGGTGGATACACTATCCAGGCTCCCGCTGGCTGCTGCCGAAGAATCCTCCACAGAATCGGATGTGAAAGTGTATGTTGATTCAGTTCTGGCCTCTAAGTCCATTTCTTCAAGGAAACTGGAAGAGATAAAGAAAGAGACATATTTGGACACAGATCTGCAAGAAGTTATAAGGTACATAAAAGAAGGCTGGCCCGAGAGCCGGGCAGCCTGGATGTCTTTAAATGCTTACCAGCCAGAGAGGTCGCAGCTCACGGAGCTGGAGGGGTTGGTGCTGTTCCAAGACCGCATTGTAATTCCTGTCAGCATGAGGAAGGAGATGTTAAACAGGATTCACGATGGCCACTTAGGCATTACAAAGTGCAGAGAAAGGGCAGCTACAGCTGTGTGGTGGCCTGGGATCAGCTCCGACATTGCAAATCACGTGTCTAAATGTGCCTTTTGCCGGGAACGCCGGCCTACTCAGAGAAGGGAGCCCTTGATGTCTACTCCGCTGCCTGCGGGGCCGTGGCAGAAAATAGCTGCTGATTTGTGCGAACTGCACGGGAAAAAGTTCCTTGTTGTGATCGACTACTATTCCAGGTATTTGGAGATTGCACCCCTGAATGATATCACAAGTCAGGCCGTTATCATTCGCCTGAAGAGCTTGTTCGCCGGCTGGGGCATTCCAATGGAGCTAGTGAGTGATAATGGTATGCAGTTCGCTTCTACAGAGTTCAGTGCTTTCAGCAGGGAGTATGATTTTGTACATTCCACGTCAAGTCCACATTATCCGCAGGCCAACGGAATGGCTGAAAGGGCAGTTCAAACAACAAAATTAATTCTAAAGCAATCTGAGCCGTACCTAGCCCTCTTGTCATACAGGGCGACGCCCATTCAAGCCACCGGGTTTAGCCCGGCACAGCTGATGCTAGGACACCAGATTCGCACCACTTTACCCTCAGTGGGTGTCTTCAAGCCGCCTGGCCCTGTTCCTCGGGACGAAGTCCTTAGGAGGGATGAAGAGGCCAAAAAGGATTATCGTTTCTTCTACGACAGGAGACATTCTGTCAGGCCCTTACAGGAACTGAAAGCGGGCCAAAGTGTCAGAATTAAACTGGATGATGAAAAGAAATGGAAGACGCCTGCTACGGTAGTTGGCCGCTCTCCAGAACCAAGGTCTTATACAGTCCTTACGGAGGGAGGGACGGTTACACGCCGTAACCGAAGACATCTTCAGTCTGTACCTGAGAGTCTCGAACTGGATGCCTCAGTACCACCGCCGGTGGGATCCCCTGTTCTAAGAGAGGTGCCTTCCCCTCAGCAAGACCACAACGGGGATATATCTTTGCCTCCAGCGGACTCTTGTTCACCATCTTCTGTATCAGAAGAGAGTTCATGCAAAGTTACATCAAGCGGAAGAGTGGTGAAACTTCCGGCCCGATATAGGGACTGACTTTAGCTAGAACAGTGACCGGAAGTATGGGCAGAATAATCCCATGGTCACTGTGGACTAGGGTAGTCTACCCCGATGTCCAAGTCAGGATGTAATTTATTTGTTCATGTTTTCTAACCTATTTGTTTATATAATGTTCAAAAACAAAAATGTTGTTGTATACTCTGTTTGTGTACCTTGTTATTTGTTATATGCAAATGTATGCTTCGCCTTTGAAAAAGGGGAAGATGTGATGAGAGCAGGATGTGATGTCACTAGTTTGGGGGCGGGGCTTAGGTCCGGTGTCTGTGTCGCAGTTAGTTTAGTACGATCAACCTGACTAGATGTGTATTGCTATGCTCTGCAATAAAATAGAGTTGTACCATCATTGCTGTGTCCTGCATATGTCCTGCATCTCATGACACCATCTAAGAGCAAAAACAAGAAAAATGCCTCTTGTTCTGCTCTCTCAAGTATACCATTGAGTAGAACAGGTACAAAGTTAAATATAAATAACAATTCTACAGCATTTGATACTCATCCCTTTACATAAAATGGTGAGATAGGTGACATATGTTTGAGTCTGCTTATTTATTCTGCTGCCCCTCGGTTTTATCTTTTATCTTTATTACCCAGCATGTTACAATTGTTGTAGCTTGAATCGTGTTGGTCTCACTAGCACATATAAAGGAGGGGTTACATAGACTCCCACACTTACTGAATATTTGACATTTAACTTTGATAGTGGCACCTTATAGAGTAAGATGTGACTTTATGACTGATTGTACCACCCATATTATATATGTTGAGATTACTGTGGTGTCATGTTTTCTAATATATATTCTGTTAAAGTTATTTATCTTATAAATTACAAGGTCCAAAAGTGACCTTTTATATGACACAGAAGATTTTGCATGATGACCATTCTTTTATAAAACTAAAATAAGATTTTTAACAAGATTATTTTAGACAAATGTATGTGTCACAAGCCAAGCGTTGAATGCATTATCAATCTCCAAATGTTAAATGCCTTGTCAATCTATGTACCATAGAAGATGTTTCCTTTGTCTATCTCTCGCACTAAAAAAGGAGAAGGTCCTGCTATCCCTGTAGATGGAGTTAAAGTTAAATAAAAAAATCTATTAGTCTGAGGTATTGTGTAGTCTGCAAGGTTGTATTTGTTACAGACTGATTAAAGTATGTTATGCCTGTACTGCTGTTTTTTACAGAATGCATATATAATGTGCGTGAGGCCTCTTCTTGTGTTAATGGTCCTTCCTGTGAGCTATACATTCCTTAAAGGGACACTGAACCCAAATTTTTTCTTTTGTGATTCAGATAGAGCATGACATTTTAAGCAACTTTGTAATTTACTCCTATTATCAAATGTTCCTTATTCTCTTGGTATCTTTATTTGAAATGCAAGAATGTAAGTTTAGATGCCGGCACATTTTTGGTGAACAACCTAGGTTGTCCTTGCTGATTGGTGGATAAATTCATCAACCAATCAAAAACTGCTGTCCAGAGTGCTGAATTAAGAAAAAAGCTTAGATGCCTTATTTTTTATATAAAGATAGCAAGAGAACAAAGAAACATTGATAATAGGAGTAAATTAGACAGTTGCTTAAAATTGCATGCTCTATCTGAATCACGAAAGAAAATTTTTGGGTTCAGTGTCCCTTTAAATAATGTCTTTGGGATAATCCTGAGTTTACAGCCGTTTTGGAATAACATTTTCTGAAAATATTTGTTAGCATTGCACAGTTTACATGTCCTGTGCCTGGAGTTGATCCTGGGACCTCTGGTCTGTTGCCTTTTGCCTGAGCCACTGGAGGATTCAGTTTTTTTCAGTAGAACTGCTTATTTTACTATATGGAATCCAATTACCAGGATGCAGAGAATCACAACTTGGGAAAATAGGACCAGCAGAAAAAATGTATACTCTGCCCCCAACAAGAGCAGAATAAATATAAGAAAGCAAGTGTATATTTAAAAACTTTTATTTAAAAACAGCGACGCGTTTCTCAGCCTCCACAGGGCTGTTTCTTCAGATATAGCCTGAGGAAACAGCCCTGTGGTGGCTGAGAAACTGCTCTTGTTGGGGGCAGAGTATACATTTTTCCTGCTGGTCCTATTTTCCCAAGTTGTGATTCTCTGCATCCTGGTAATTGGATTCCACAGTCCACTGGGCGGCTGAGAGGTCCCAGTACTGCTGATATTGCACCTAGTGGTGCTTTGTTTCCTGTAAGTACAACCTTGAATCCTTTATATACCCGGTGTACAAACATTACTGGGCTATGTGTGTGCCTTTTCTGCCCCTCTAGGCATCATATGATAGGCCTTCGCTAAGGATCATCTCTTTCTGGCTGGAGACAGCAGTGAGCTGGACCACTGTCTGAAGTTCTAGACTGCCACAATAGCACCATTTGGGTGCGCCTCGTTTGTGAGTATATTTCCTATCCTGCTGATGTGTTGTATCCAGCTGTCCTGACGTTACTAGGCCATGTTGGCGCCTCTGTGCTTCTTTTCTTTTAGATCACGCCACACCAGGATGACCGTCCTATGACAGAGAGCTGCCTTCCTCATTTGGATTATTTTTTGTGTGGACATTTATGTTATTTGCATATACCAATCTCATCTGGGTCTACTTGTGAGCATTTCATTTTATTAATCTGATACAAGTGTGCTAGGTTCATTTTATATCTCACATTTATTTGCATTTATCTGCTTCTCTGTTTGTAGTGTATTGTTAGCGCCCCCTAGGAGTGTGATGTATACTTTATATGCACCACCCTCCTCTATATTTGTTGGATATCAACTCTGCTTCTGCTTGCTCCCACTACTATTTTGGTCACCAGGGCTCTGAAGGCTGCATTCAGAGGAGGTCTTTGTAAACGTGTAAAGGATGAACTGGTATATAGAGACATACCCGACTCCCTCGAGGAGTTTATCTGGAAAGACAAATGGAAAAGGACTGCAGCCGAAGAACCTGTAAACCTTTGATTCGCTTGGCTTCTCGCTTCAGTTCTCCACCTGCTGCTGTATCTTCTCCTCCTGAGGAACCTATAGAAATTAGTTCCATCCATCTTTCTGAGGCTGAGAGGGCACACAGATGTAACCTAGGCCTCTGCCTATATTGTGGCCAAAAAGGTCATCTACTCAAAGAGTGTCCTACCAGACCAGTAAAGAGCCAGGGCTTAATTTTGTTTGGAGGGACAGAATGAAGTCACAAGTCCAAAATACTCTCCAACAAGTCTAGAATACTACTACCAATAACTTCATTATGCCACCACCAAAGTACAGACTGTTGCTTTAATTGATTCTGGGGCAGCAGGAATCTTTTTGGATAATACCTTTGCTACTGTTCAAGGCCTATCAGTTCAAGAGAAATCTCCAACCTCTTACGTTTCAACTATTTCTGTTTAGCCGTTAGGATCAGGTGTGGTTACTCTGCAGACCAAACCCCTTATCGCCACACAGAAACTCTCATGTTTGATTTGGTTTCATCACCACATGTTCCAGTCATCTTGGGTCTCTCCTGGCTTAAAAAACATGACCCTGTCTTTTCCTGGTCTACAGGAGAGTAATCTTCATGGGGTGCTGCTTGTTTAAACCATTGTCTGTCAAGTCCTATAAAAAAGAACCACACTACACAGCTTGCCTCTATTTCCCCCTCGGCACTTCCAGATATGTACTCGAATTTCTAAGATGTATTTTCCAAACAGAATGCAGAGATCCTTCCTCTACATTGAGAATGGGACTGTGCTATCAACCTGCTTCCTAGAGCACCTATTCCTAAGGAGAAGACCTATCCTATTTCTCACTCTGAATCCAAAGCTTTGGAGGAGTATATTTCTGAAAATCTTGAGCGAGGGTTCATCCGTCCATCCTCTTCCCCTGCTGGGGCTGGGTTCTTCTTTATTGAGAAGAAGGATGGGGGTCTCAGACCTTGTATAGACTACCGGGAATTGAACCGAATCACTGTTAAGGACTCTTACCCTCTTCCGCTCATCCTTGAGCTTTTTAATTATCTAAGAGATGCCACGATATATACCAAATTAGACTTACGTGGGTCTTATAATCTAATACGCATAAAGGAAGGAAATGAGTGAAAAACCTCTTTCAACACTCGCCTAGGGCATTTTGAATACCAAGTAATGCCCTTTCGACTCAGTAATGCTCCAGCTGTGTTTCAGCGTTTCATTAACAAAGTATTTCGGGACTTTCTAAATAAGTTCATTATCATTTACTTAGACGACATACTTATATACTCTAAGAACCTGAGTGAGCATCAACAGCATGTCAAATTGGTACTACAAAGACTATGGGAGAATCGTTATGCCAAGTTGGAAAAATGCATTCCTGGATTTTGCAAACTACTACAGATGTTTCATCCGGGGTTTCTCTTCCGTCACCGCACTCATTGTGGCCCTTACCAGGAAATCTACCTCCTGTAAGACATGGCCCAAGGAAGCCATGGATGCCTTTCAGAAACTTAAAGGGACACTGTACCCAAAATGTTTCTTTCGTGATTCAGATAGAGCATGCAATTTTAAGCAACTGTCTAATTTACTCCTATTATCAATGTTTCTTTGTTCTCTTGCTATCTTTATATAAAAAATAAGGCATCTAAGCTTTTTTCTTGATTCAGCACTCTGGACAGCAGTTTTTGATTGGTTGATGAATTTATCCACCAATCAGCAAGGACAACCTAGGTTGTTCACCAAAAATGTGCCGGCATCTAAACTTACATTCTTGCATTTCAAATAAAGATACCAAGAGAATAAGGAACATTTGATAATAGGAGTAAATTACAAAGTTGCTTAAAATTTCATGCTCTATCTGAATCACAAAAGAAAAAATGTGGGTTCAGTGTCCCTTTAGGGAATGTATAGCTCACAGGAAGGACCATTAACACAAGAATTATTATTATCAAATGTTCTTCATTCTCTTGGTATCTTTATTTGAAATGCAAGAATGTAAGTTTAGATGCCGGCCCATTTTTGGTGAACAACCTGGGTTGTCCTTGCTGATTGGTGGATAAATTCATCCACCAATAAAAAAGTGCTGTCTAGAGTACTGAAACCAAAAAAAAGCTTAGATGCCTTCTTTTTCAAATAATTATAGCAAGAGAACAAAGAAAAATTGATAATAGGAGTAAATTAGAAAGTTGCTTAAAATTGCATGCTCTTTCTGAATTACAAAAGAAAAAATTTGGGTTCAGTGTCCCTTTAAGCAGCTTTTCAGTACAGCCCCAATTCGGCAACATCTGGATCCTTTCCTTCAGTACATTTTGTAGGTGTATGCTTCAGATGTGACTGCAAGGGCAGTTCTCTCTCAGAGAAATCCTAAATCCGGATGAATACACCCTGTAGCATTCTGCTCAAAGAAATTCTCAAGATCTGAAAAAAATTATGATGTTACTAACTAGCCATCAAACTGGCCCTAGATGAGTGGAGACACTTACTCAAGGGCACTTCTATGCCATTTTTAATCTTGACCGATCACAAGAATCTCATATACCTGCAAACTGCCAAACGTCTCACAGCCAGAGAAGCCCGGTGGTCACTGTTCTTTTCTCAGTTCAATTATAACCTATTGTATATACCAAGCTACAATAATAAAAAAGCGGATGCCCTTTCAAGACAATTTTCTCCTGATGAGCCTTGGGAAGAACCTATGGATGTCATCCTCAAACCACAACAGGTCATTGCAGTCATTTTCACTTCCTTGCTTAAACAATTACAGGATGCACAAATCAATCAAAGACCACCTGCTACACCCGCTAACACATTATTTGTTCCACCAAACCTGGGTTCATGACAGTATACTATCTAGTCACAATGGCATTGAAAAGACGCTCCAACAACTTTAGTCTTACGTCTGGTGGCCTAAAATGTCCCTTGATGTAAAACAATATGTTTCAGCTTGTACTCATTGCTTGGCCAATAAGCTTCCTCATCAAAATCCTTACGAACTGTTATATCCACTCAAAGTACCCAAACAACCGTGGACACATTTCAGTATGGATTTCATCACAGATTACCTAATTCAAAAGGAAACACCACCATCTGGGTAATTGTGGATAGATTTTCTAAAATGGCACATTTCGTACCCCTAAGGAACCTTCCATCTGCCAAAGAGTTAGCAACTTGCTTCATATCACAAATCATATGACTCCATGGGTTACCCAGTAATATAGTTTCTGACAGAGGTACCCAGTTTGTTTCAAGATTCTGGAAAGCTGTATGCCAAAATCTATGAATTACAGTTTCTCTTTCTTCTGCCTACCACCCACAGTCTAATGGCCAGACTGAAAGAGTAAATCAAGATCTGGAAGCCCACTTAAGGAACTATATTTCTGCCACCCATGACAATTGGATTGAACTACTACCTTTGAATTCTGTCACAATTCTACCTATCACTCTGCCAACTGAATGTCACCTTTTTGGCTGCTTTTGGCTTTCAACCAAGAAACTTTTCTCTGGAATTACAGTCCACTGGGGTACCTGCTGCAGACCATTGAACTCAGTTACTTCAAAAGCAGTGGAAAGCCATTCGTCGGGTATTACAGTTCACTAATGACTGCTATCAAAAGACTGCTAACCGTAAACGTCGAGTACCTCCGGATTATTGAGTAGGTGATTCGGTATAGCTTTCCACTAAACATATTAAACTCAAACAACCCACAGCTAAATTAGGTCCCAGGTTCGTCGGCCCATTCCGGATACTCCATCGAGTCAACCCCACTGCCTTTAAGCTCAAGTTGCCTTCCTCTCTTCGTATACATCCAGTGTTTCATGTTTCCCTATTGAAACCTGCTATATGCAACTAATACACCAAAAAGACGCAGTCTCCTGCTCCAGTACTTGTTGATGGGGAACCTGAATATGAAGTTTCCAAAATATTAAGCTCTTGCATTCGCAATCAGCAACTACAATATCTTGTAGACTGGGGGGGGTATCCTATCTCTGAGAGGTGCTGGATTACTGCCCGAGATCTCCATACCCCTCTTCTGATTACTTCATTCCACGGACGTTTTCCTCATTGTCCTCATAAGGTTCCCCCGGAGAGGAACTTTGAGGAGGGGACTATGTTAGCATTGCACAGTATGCTTGTCCTGTGCCTGGAGTTGATCCTGGGACCTCTGGTCTCTGGCCGGTTGCCTTTTGCCTGAGCCACTGGAGGATTCAGGTTTTTGCATTAGAACTGCTTATTTTACAATCTGCTCTGGCTGGCCCTCCTGGCTCTACCTGCCTGCCAGCTGCAGGTAGTTACTCAATCAAAAGCCTATATAAGCAGCTTCCTGTGTGTGCCTGTGTATAGGATCTTTTCTTGGGTGTGATTATCCTGAGAGACTTACTTGGCTGAACTTGTTGCTGGCTTTGATTGTTTTTGACCTCTCCTTTGGACCACGATTCTGTCTGCCTTTGCCTGGAAGTGTTATGACCTTTTGCCTGGACTTTGTTACTCTTTGCCTACCGATTCTGTACTGTCTTTTGCCCGCTCGTTGCTGACCTCTGGCCTGGATATCAACCCTGCTTTTGCTTGTTCCCACTACTATTTTGGTCATGTCCTGGGTTTTATCCTCTGTGCTGGGACTGTGTTTTTATAGTCACTTCCCAACCTTAGGGTCCCTTCCTTGACAGACAATATACTACCTGTGACAATATTGCCTGCATTTATTGATGAGAATGTTTTTAGGTTCTTAAGTCATATGTCTTGGAACCATCTATTGACAATAGTTATACGTCAAAGAACTGTTCCTAAGCACATATAAAATTAAGCTTGCCGGTTCGCCTTGTTAAGGTGTTGCATATTGAAAGAAGACAATTATAGGCAGACTCAAGGCATATGTGAGACTTTAGCTGATTGCAGAGGCGTAACTAGAAACCACAGGGCCCAGGTGCAAGAATCTAAGAAGGGCCCCCCCCACCCCCCAAAAAATAAAAGTGAATTTGATATATATATATTTTTTTTTTTTTCATTTAACACAGAAAAAAAATGTGAATCATATTACATGTCTGCAAAAGGAAATACCCTGTGCCCACAGTCTGACCCCCTATTACTGTATATAGTGACACTGTTTACCCCACCAGTACTGTATATAGTGAGTCAGTGACACAGTCTGTAATCTGTCGGTAAGATGGCTGGCCTGACCCTACCCACCCCAGTAATGTATAAAGTGACCACAGTAGTCTGTGACATGGTCCAGCCCCCCTGTACTGTATATAGTAGTACTGTATAAACTGACACTGTTTACCCCCCTGCCCCCCCATGCTGTAGTAACAAGGTTTGTAATTTGCTGATTCCACAAACATACACACACACATATATGCATAAATACACACACAGTCACATACATACATACATACACACACACACACACACATACATACATAAATACACACACAGTCACATACATACATAAATACACACACAGTCACATACATACATACATACATACACACATACACACACATAAACACCAATGGGTAAAACAGAAACACTAACCCCTGTAGTCAGAGACACTAGTGAAGCATCATGTCACACTCACATGATATCAGTGCAGGCAGTGGCAGGTCAACGTTTTTTAATGTAAACAAAAAAAATTTTTTTGAAGCTGGGCCCCCACCCTTGGGGGCCCAGTCGCAATTGCAACCTCTGCACCCCCTGTAGTTTCGCCCCTGGCTGATTGTGTTAGAAAGTCCAGTATTCATTGCAGAACAAGCAAACAAACAAATAAATAAATAAAATCATGGTGTTTCTAACAGCATTCTAAACATATGGCGGTAAATTAACTATGCTGCGGATGCAGCTGTTTCCGCACGAGCCTTCAGGCTCGCAGGAATCAAAAGTTAAGAAGCAGCGGTCGTGAGACCACTGCTCCTTAACTCATCCGCCACCTCTGATGTGGTGGACAGCAATCATCCCGATCAGATAGATTGTGATGATTGACACCCTCTGCTAGCGGCCGATTGGTCGCAAAAGTGCAGGGGGCAGCATTGCACAAGCATTTCACCAGAAATGCTTGTGCAATGTTAAATGTTAACAGCGTATGCTATCGCCATTTAGTGATGTTGGGCGTACATTTAATAAATCTATCCCATTGAATGGATAGCAGGTGTGTCAAAATACATTTATTGTATAGTGCAATATTGCTAACCCCTTTGACGCCTCTAGAGTGGCAAAACATGGATAACATTATCAGTAATAAGAGTTCATATACTATAATAGCACTAATAAAACTATTTTTATTTTTTTTAAAAGTACCCAAAATAATCACATACAATGATGACAAATAAATTAAAGGGCCATTTCATGATTCAGAAAGAGCATGCAGTTTTAAGAGACTTTGGATTTACTTTGATTATCAAATTTTGCAGTCTTTTTATATACACACTTTCTGAGGCACCAGCTCCTTCTGAGCATGTGCACAAGTTGATAGTGTAAGTATATGTATACTAGTTTGTAATTGGCTGATGGCTTTCACATGATACAGGGAGCCGGCAAATGGGGAAAAATTTGCTTATTTGAAATTCAGAGTAAGTGTTTTATTATACAATCATTAATTATGCAATTCTGTTGTATTTCATTGTGTTTTAAGTCAGTTAATGAATTATTAAAGGACAATTAAAGAGAGCTGCACACTCAACAAATGCATTCTAAAAAGTCAGTGCAGTAGCACTTAGTCAATGTTTCAATTAAGTAGTAGAATTTAATTATTTCTACCCCACCCTTGTATCATGTGACAGTCATCAGCCAATCACAAATGTATATACTGTGAACTCTTGCTCATTCTTAGTAGTAGCTTGAGCCTCAAAATGTTTGTATGCGCTGAAAATCTAATGTTGACTTTAGTGTCCCTTTAAATGTGTGTTTAATAAACTATATCAACCAGCTACAAATGTGTTGTTATATATTTACTACAGATTAAAACAGAAAAGTTGTGGAATGCCCAGTTGGCAGCAATGACAGACTGTTACATTGGCAGCTCCGCAAGAGCACTTAAAAAATCCATTACAAAGTACAGTTACACTCATATTAACACTGTCTAATAAAAATAATAAAAATAAATTGCAAAGAAAAGTTATAAGGGCTCAAAGATATGAGATATCGGGTGTTAGAAAAAAAAAAAGATGAAAATGGTTTTAACATTGAGATACAGACAGAAACATGTCTAAATATGGCTATGTATGTATGTGTATGTGTATGTGTGTGTGTATATATATATAAAACAGCAATTTAAAATATGGGGAGGCGAAAAGTGAGTTTAAAATCCTCCACTAAATCCAAAATGTAGAGAAAATAACTCATTATGTAAGCCTTGTACAGTGGGGCAAAAAAGCATTTAGTCAGCCACCAATTGTGCAAGTTCTCCCACTTAAGAAGATGAGAGAGGCCTGCAATTTTCATCATAGGTATACCTCAACTATGAGAGACAAAATGTGGAAACAATTCCAGACAATCACATTGTCTGATTGGGAAATAATTTATTTGCATATTATGGCGGAAAATAAGTATTTGGTCAATATCAAAAGTTCATCTCAATACTTTGTTATATATCCTTTGTTGGCAATGACAGAGGTCAAAAGTTTTCTGTAAGTCTTCACAAGGTTGTCACACACTGTTGCTGGTATGTTGGCCCATTCCTGCATGCAGATCTCCTCTAGAGCAGTGATGTTTTGGGGCTGTCGCTGGGCAACACAGACTTTCAACTCCCTCCAAAGGTTTTCTATGGGGTTGAGATCTGGAGACTGGCTAGGCCACTCCAGGACCTTGAAATGCTTCTTACGAAGCCACTCCTTCGTTGTCCGGGCGGTGTGTTTGGAATCATTGTCATGCTGAAAGACCCAGTCACGTTTCATCTTCAATGCCCTTGCTGATGGAAGGAGGTTTGCACTCAAAATCTCACAATACATGGCCTCATTCATTCTTTCATGTACACAGATCAGTCGTCTGCTCCCTTTGCAGAGAAACAGCCCCAAAGCATGATGTTGCCACCCCCATGCTTCACAGCAGGTATGGTGTTCTTTGGTTGCAAATCAACATTCTCTCTCCTCCAAACACAACGAGTTGTGTTTCTACCAAACAGTTTCATCTAACCATATGACATTCTCCCAATCTGCTTCTGGATCATCCAAATGCTCTCTAGCATACTTCAGACGGGCCCAGACATGTACTGGCTTAAGCAGGGGGACATGTCTGGCACTGCAGGATCGGAGTCCCTGGCAGCGTAGCGTGTTACTGATGGTAGCCTTTGTTATGTTGGTCCCAGCTCTCTGTAGGTCATTTACTAGGTCCACCCATGTGGTTCTGGGATGTTTGCTCCCTGTTCTTGTGATCATTTTGACCCCACGGGGTGAGATCTTGCGTGGAGCCCCAGATTGAGGGAGATTATTAGTGGTCTTGTATGTCTTCAATTTTCGAATTATTGCTCCCACAGTTGATTTCTTCACACCAAGCTGCTTGCCTATTGCAGATTCAGTCTTCCCAGTTTGGTGCAGGTCTACAATTTTTTTTCTGGTGTCCTTCGCCAGCTCTTTGGTCTTCACCATAGTGGAGTTTGGAGTGTGACTGTTTGAGGTTGTGGACGGTGTCTTTTATACTGATAACAAGCTCAAACAGGTGCCATTAATACAGGTAATGAGTGGAGGACAGAGGAGCCTCTTAAATAAGAAGATACAGGTCTGTGAGAGCCAGAAATCTTGATTGTTTGTGGGTGACCAAATACTTATTTTCCACCATAATATGCAAATAAATTCTTTCCAAATCAGAAAATGTAATTGTCTGGATTTGTTTCCACATTTTGTCTCTCATAGTTGAGGTATACCTATGATGAAAATTACAGGCCTCTCTCATCTTCGTAAGTGGGAGAACTTGCACAATTGGTGGCTGACTAAATACTTTTTTGCCCCACTGTAAATGGTTGTAAATGGTTTACACAATGGGGGGTAGTTATCAACGTGTCAACTTTCCTGCCTTCGCCGGCCCAATACGCCCGCCTAAGCTCGCCTCACATCGCCGCGGACCTGAAAAAATTCGCCTAAGTTATCAAGTAAAGCTGTCAAAAAGCCGCCGGGCGATGAGCAGCGGACTGTTAGAGTTATCACTCATCCGATCTCGCTGCTCTTCGGCTGTTTGACAGCTTTATTGCTAGCCTGTCACTAAGCACTCCGGCGCCCCCGGAGCCCCCCGCAACTAAATAAAGTTACTAACCCCTAAACCGCCGCTCCTAGACCCCGCCGCAACTCTTATAAATGTATTAACCCCTAAACCGCCGCTCCCGGACACCGCTGCCACCTACATTATACCTAGTAACCCCTATCCTGCCCCCCCTATACCGTCGCCCTCTATAATAAAGTTATTAACCCCTATCCTGCTGATCCCGCACCTCGCCGCAAATAAATAAATAGTTTAACCCCTAAACCGCCGCTCCCTGAACCCGCCGCAACCTATATTAAATTTATTAACCCCTATCCTGCCCCCCCTACACCGTCGCCACCTATAATAAATTTATTAACCCCTATCCTGCCCCCCACTACGCCGCCGCCACTGTAATAAAATTATTAACCCCTAAACCTAAGTCTAACACTAACCCTAACACCCCCCTAACTTAAATATTAATTAAATAAATCTAAATAATATTTCTCTTATTAACTAACGGCTAGATTTGGAGTTTTGTCGGTAACGACCCGAAAAACTAACGCCGGCTTTTTTCTGGCCGCACCATAAAAATAACTCTGGTATTGAGAGTCCACAGAATGGCTGCGTTAGGCTCCAAAAAAGGAGCGTAGAGCATTTTTAACGCAGCTTCAACTCTCGATACCAGAGTTGCTTACGGACGCGGCCAGCCTCAAAAACGTGCTCGTGCACGATTCCCCCATAGGAAACAATGGGGCTGTTTGAGCTGAAAAAAAAAACTAACACCTGCAAAAAAGCCGCGTTCAGCTCCTAACGCAGCCCCATTGTTTGCTATGCGGTAACCCTTCCTACGTATGCACTTAACACTCTAACATGTACCCCGAGTCTAAACACCCCTAACCTTACACTTATTAACCCCTAATCTGCCACCCCCGCTATCGCTGACCCCTGCATATTATTATTAACCCCTAATCTTCCGCTCCGTAAACCGCCGCTACTTACATTATCCCTATGTACCCCTAATCTGGTTCCCTAACATCGCCGACCCCTATATTATATTTATTAACCCCTAATCTGCCCCCCACAACGTCGCCTCCACCTTCCTACACTTATTAACCCCTAATCTGCCGAGCGGACCTGAGCGCTACTATAATAAAGTTATTAACCCCTAATCCGCCTCACTAACCTTATAATAAATAGTATTAACCCCTAATCTGCCCTCCCTAACATCGCCGACACCTAACTTCAATTATTAACCCCTAATCTGCTGACCGGAGCTCACTGCTATTCTAATAAATGTATTAACCCCTAAAGCTAAGTCTAACCCTAACACTAACACCCCCCTAAGTTAAATATAATTTTAATCTAACGAAATTAATTATCTCTTATTAAATAAATTATTCCTATTTAAAGCTAAATACTTACCTGTAAAATAAATCCTAATATAGCTACAATATAAATTATAATTATATTATAGCTATTTTAGGATTAATATTTATTTTGCAGGTAACTTTGTATTTATTTTAACCAGGTACAATAGCTATTAAATAGTTAAGAACTATTTAATAGCTAAAATAGTTAAAATAATTACAAATTTACCTGTAAAAGAAATCCTAACCTAAGTTACAATTAAACCTAACACTATACTATCAATAAATTAATTAAATAAACTACCTACAATTACCTACAATTAACCTAACACTACACTATCAATAAATTAATTAAATACAATTCCTACAAATAAATACAATTAAATAAACTTGCTAAAGTACAAAAAATAAAAAAGAACTAAGTTACAAAAAATAAAAAAATATTTACAAACATAAGAAAAATATTACAACAATTTTAAACTAATTACACCTACTCTAAGCCCCCTAATAAAATAACAAAGCCCCCAAAAATAACAAAATGCCCTACCCTATTCTAAATAACTAAAGTTCAAAGCTCTTTTACCTTACCAGCCCTGAACAGGGCCCTTTGCGGGGCATGCCCCAAGAAGTTCAGCTCTTTTGCCTGTAAAAAAAAACATACAATACCCAAGCCCCCCAACATTACAACCCACCACCCACATACCCCTAATCTAACCCAAACCCCCCTTAAATAAACCTAACACTAAGCCCCTGAAGATCTTCCTACCTTGTTTTCACCATACCAGGTTCACCGATCCGTCCTGAAGAGCTCCTCCGATGTCCTAATCCAAGCCCAAGCGGGGGGCTGAAGAGGTCCATGATCCGGCTGAAGTCTTCATCCAAGCGGGAGCTGAAGAGGTCCATGATCCGGATGAAGTCTTCATCCAAGCGGGAGCTGAAGAGGTCCATGATCCGGATGAAGTCTTCTATCAATGGCATCTTCAATCTTCTTTCTTCCGGATCCATCTTGCAGACCTCCGACGCGGAACATCCTGCTGGCCCGACGGACTAACGACGAATGACGGTTCCTTTAAGGGACGTCATCCAAGATGGCGTCCCTCGAATTCCTATTGGCTGATAGGATTCTATCAGCCAATCGGAATTAAGGTAGGAAAATTCTGATTGGCTGATGGAATCAGCCAATCAGATTCAAGTTCAATCCGATTGACTGATTCAATCAGCCAATCAGATTGAGCTCGCAATCTATTGGCTGTTCCGATCAGCCAATAGAATGCGAGCTCAATCTGATTGGCTGATTGGATCAGCCAATCGGATTGAACTTGATTCTGATTGGCTGATTCCATCAGCCAATCAGAATATTCCTACCTTAATTCCGAGTGGCTGATAGAATCCTATCAGCCAATCGGAATTCGAGGGACGCCATCTTGGATGACGTCCCTTAAAGGAACCGCCATTCGTCGTTAGTCCGTCGGGCCAGCAGGATGTTCCGCGTCGGAGGTCTGCAAGATGGATCCGTAAGAAAGAAGATTGAAGATGCCGTTGATAGAAGACTTCATCCGGATCATGGACCTCTTCAGCTCCCGCTTGGATGAAGACTTCATCCGGATCATGGACCTCTTCAGCTCCCGCTTGGATGAAGACTTCAGCCGGATCATGGACCTCTTCAGCCCCCCGCTTGGGCTTGGATTAGGACATCGGAGGAGCTCTTCAGGACGGATCGGTGAACCTGGTATGGTGAAGACAAGGTAGGAAGATCTTCAGGGGCTTAGTGTTAGGTTTATTTAAGGGGGGTTTGGGTTAGATTAGGGGTATGTGGGTGGTGGGTTGTAATGTTGGGGGGCTTGGGTATTGTATGTTTTATTTACAGGCAAAAGAGCTGAACTTCTTGGGGCATGCCCCGCAAAGGGCCCTGTTCAGGGCTGGTAAGGTAAAAGAGCTTTGAACTTTAGTTATTTAGAATAGGGTAGGGCATTTTGTTATTTTGGGGGGCTTTGTTATTTTATTAGGGGGCTTAGAGTAGGTGTAATTAGTTTAAAATTGTTGTAATATTTTTCTTATGTTTGTAAATATTTTTTTATTTTTTGTAACTTAGTTCTTTTTTATTTTTTGTACTTTAGCAAGTTTATTTAATTGTATTTATTTGTAGGAATTGTATTTAATTAATTTATTGATAGTGTAGTGTTAGGTTAATTGTAGGTAGTTTATTTAATTAATTTATTGATAGTGTAGTGTTAGGTTAATTGTAGGTAGTTTATTTAATTAATTTATTGATAGTATAGTGTTAGTTTTAATTGTAACTTAGGTTAGGATTTCTTTTACAGGTAAATTTGTAATTATTTTAACTATTTTAGCTATTAAATAGTTCTTAACTATTTAATAGCTATTGTACCTGGTTAAAATAAATACAAAGTTACCTGTAAAATAAATATAAATCCTAAAATAGCTATAATATAATTATAATTTATATTGTAGCTATATTAGGATTTATTTTACAGGTAAGTATTTAGCTTTAAATAGGAATAATTTATTTAATAAGAGTTAATTTATTTCGTTAGATTTAAATTATATTTAACTTAGGGGGGTGTTAGTGTTAGGGTTAGACTTAGCTTTAGGGGTTAATACATTTATAAGAATAGCGGTGAGCTCCGGTCGACAGATTAGGAGTTAATAATTGAAGTTAGGTGTCGGCGATGTTAGGGAGGGCAGATTAGGGGTTAATACTATTTATTATAGGGTTAGTGAGGCGGATTAGGGGTTAATAACTTTATTATAGTAGCGCTCAGGTCCGGTCAGCAGATTAGGGGTTAATAAGTGTAGGCAGGTGGAGGCGACGTTGAGGGGGGCAGATTAGGGGTTAATAAATATAATATAGGGGTCGGCGGTGTTAGGGGCAGCAGATTAGGGGTACATAAGGATAACGTAGGTGGCGGCGCTTTGCGGTCGGCAGATTAGGGGTTAATTATTGTAGGTAGGTGGAGGCGACGTTGTGGGGGGCAGGTTAGGGGTTAATAAATATAATACAGGGGTCGGCGGTGTTAGGGGCAGCAGATTAGGGGTACATAAGGATAACATAGGTGGCGGTCGGCAGATTAGAGGTTAAAAAAAATTATTTGAGTGTCGGCGATGTGGGGGGACCTCGGTTTAGGGGTACATAGGTAGTTTATGGGTGTTAGTGTACTTTAGAGCACAGTAGTTAAGAGCTTTATAAACCGGCGTTAGCCCAGAAAGCTCTTAACTACTGACTTTTTTCCTGCGGCTGGAGTTTTGTCGTTAGATGTCTAACGCTCACTTCAGACACGACTCTAAATACCGGAGTTAGAAAAATCCCATTTAAAAGATAGGATACGCAATTTACGTAAGGGGATCTGCGGTATGGAAAAGTCGCGGATGAAAAGTGAGCGTTAGACCCTATTTTGAGTGACTCCAAATACCGGCGGTAGCCTAAAACCAGCGTTAGGAGCCTCTAACGCTGGTTTTCAAGGCTAATGCCAAACTCCAAATCTAGGTCTAAGTTAATCCTATTTAAAACTAAATACTTACCTTTAAAATAAACCCTAACGCCTAGATTTAGAGTTCTGCGGCCAAAGGGGTGTGTTAGCTACGCATGCTTTTTTCTGGCCGCACCTTTTAAATACTGCTGGTATTGAGAGTTCACAGAATGGCTGCGTTAAGCTCCAAAAAAGGAGCGTAGAGCATATTTAACGCAACTTCAACTCTCGATACCAGCGGTGCTTATGGACGCGGCCAGCTTCAAAAATGTGCTCGTGCACGATTCCCCCATAGAAAACAATGGGGCTGTTTGAGCTGGAAAAAAACCTAACACCTGCAAAAAAGCTGCGTTCAGCTCCTAACGCAGCCCCATTGTTTGCTATGGGGAAACACTTCCTACGTCTGCACGGTGCACCTAACACTCTAACATGTACCCCGAGTCTAAACACCCCTAACCTTACACTTATTAACCCCTAATCTGCCGCCCCCGCTATCGTTGACCCCTGCATATTATTATTAACCCCTAATCTGCCGCTCCGTAAACCGCCGCTACTTACATTATCCCTATGTACCCCTAATCTGCTGCCCCTAACACCGCCGACCCCTATATTATATTTATTAACCCCTAATCTGCCCCCCACAACGTCGCCTCCACCTGCCTACACATATTAACCCCTAATCTGCCGAGCGGACCGCACCGCTATTATAATAAAGTTATTAACCCCTAATCCGCCTCACTAACCCTATAATAAATAGTATTAACCCCTAATCTGCCCTCCCTAACATCGCCGACACCTAACTTCAAACATTAACCCTTAATCTGCCGACTGGAGCTCACCGCTATTCTAATAAATGTATTAACCCCTAAAGCTAAGTCTAACCCTAACACTAACACCCCCCTAAGTTAAATATAATTTAAATCTAACGAAATTAATTAACTCTTATTAAATAAATTAATCCTATTTAAAGCTAAATACTTACCTGTAAAATAAACCCTAATATAGCTACAATATAAATTATAATTATATTATAGCTATTTTAAGATTAATATTTATTTTACAGGTAACTTTGTATTTATTTTAACCAGGTACAATAGCTATTAAATAGTTAAGAACTATTAAATAGCTAAAACAGTTAAAATAATTACAAAATTACCTGTAAAATAAATCCTAACCTAAGTTACAATTAAACCTAACACTACACTATCAATAAATAAATTAAATAAAATACCTACAATTATCTACAATTAAACCTAACACTACACTATCAATAAATAAATTAAATAAAATTCCTACAAATAAATACAATTAAATAAACTAACTAAAGTACAAAAAATAAAAAAGAACTAAGTTACAAAAAATAAAAAAATATTTACAAACATTAGAAAAAAATTACAACAATTTTAAACTAATTACACCTACTCTAAGCCCCCTAATAAAATTACAAAGACCCCCAAAATAAAAAAATGCCCTACCCTATTCTAAATTACAAAAGTTCAAAGTTCTTTTACCTTACCAGCCCTGAACAGGGCCCTTTGCGGGGCATGCCCCAAAGAATTCAGCTCTTTTACCTGTAAAAAAAAACATACAATACCCCCCCAACATTACAACCCACCACCCACATACCCCTAATCTAACCCAAACCCCCCTTAAATAAACCTAACACTAAGCCCCTGAAGATCTTCATACCTTGTCTTCACCATGCCAGGTTCACCGATCGATCCAGAAGAGCCTCCGATGTCTTGATCCAAGCCCAAGCGGGGGGCTGAAGAGTGACGTCCATCCTCCGGCTGAAGTCTTGATCCAAGCGGGCAGAAGAGGACATCCGGACCGGCAAACATCTTCATCCAAGCCGCATCTTCTATGTTCTTCAATCCGATGACGAGCGGCTGATCTTCAAGACTTCCATCGCGGATCCATCCTTCTTCTCTGACGACTTCCCGACGAATGATGGTTCCTTTAAGGGACGTCATCCAAGATGGCGTCCCTCAAATTCTGATTGGCTGATAGGATTCTATCAGCCAATCGGAATTAAGGTAGGAAAATTCTGATTGGCTGATGGAATCAGCCAATCAGAATCAAGTTCAATCCAATTGGCTGATTCAATCAGCCAATCAGATTGAGCTCGCATTCTATTGGCTGTTCCGATCAGCCAATAGAATGCGAGCTCAATCTGATTGGCTGATTGAATCAGCCAATCGGATTGAACTTGATTCTGACTGGCTGATTCCATCAGCCAATCAGAATTTTCCTACCTTAATTCCGATTGGCTGATAGAATCCTATCAGCCAATCGGAATTCGAGGGACGCCATCTTGGATGACGTCCCTTAAAAGAACCGTCATTCGTCGGGAAGTCGTCAGAAGAAGAAGATGGGTCCGCGGTGGAGGTCTTCAAGATGGAGCCGGTCCTCATCGGATGAAGATAGAAAATGCCGCTTGGAAGAAGATGGTTGCCGGTCCGGATCTACTCTTCTTCCCGGATAGGATGAAGACTTTGGACCCTCTTCTGGACTTCTTCAGCCGTCGGATGATGGATGTCTAGCCCCCGCTTGGGCTTGGATGAAGATTTCGGAGCCTGGAACGATCAGTGATACCTGGCATGGTGAAGACAAGGTAGGAAGATCTTCAGGGGCTTAGTGTTAGGTTTATTTAAGGGGGGTTTGGGTTAGATTAGGGGTATGTGGGTGGTGGGTTGTAATGTTGGGGGGGGGGTATTGTATGTTTTTTTTTACAGGCAAAAGAGCTGAATTCTTTGGGGCATGCCCCGCAAAGGGCCCTGTTCAGGGCTGGTAAGGTAAAAGAGCTTTGAACTTTTGTAATTTAGAATAGGGTAGGGCATTTTTTTATTTTGGGGGTCTTTGTTATTTTATTAGGGGGCTTAGAGTAGGTGTAATTAGTTTAAAATTGATGTAATTTTTGTTCTAATGTTTGTAAATATTTTTTTATTTTTTGTAACATAGGCCTAGATTTGGAGTTTTGTCGGTAACGACCCGCGTAGCTAACGCCGGCTTTTTTCTGGCCGCACCATAAAAATAACTCTGGTATTGAGAGTCCACATAAAGGCTGCGTTAGGCTCCAAAAAAGGAGCGTAGAGCATATTTAACGCAGCTTCAACTCTCGATACCAGAGTTGCTTACGCAAGCGGCCAGCCTCAAAAACGTGCTTGTGCACGATTCCCCCATAGGAAAAATTGATCTGTTTGAGCTGAAAAAAAACCTAACACCTGCAAAAAAGCCGCGTTCAGCTCCTAACGCAGCCCCATTGTTTGCTATGCGGAAACACTTCCTACGTCTGCACCTAACACTCTAACATGTACCCCGAGTCTAAACACCCCTAACCTTACACTTATTAACCCCTAATCTGCCGCCCCCGCTATCGCTGACCCCTGCATATTATTATTAACCCCTAATCTGCCACTCTGTAAACCACCGCTACTTACATTATCCCTATGTACCCATAATCTGCTGCCCTAACATCGCCGACCCCTATATTATATTTATTAACCCCTAATCTGCCCCCCACAACGTCGCCTCCACCTGCCTACACTTATTAACCCCTAATCTGCCGACCGGACCGCACCGCTATTATTATAAAGTTATTAACCCCTAATCCGCCTCACTAACCCTATAATAAATAGTATTAACCCCTAATCTGCCCTCCCTAACATCGCCGACACCTAACTTCAAACATTAACCCCTAATCTGCCGACTGGAGCTCACAGCTATTCTAATAAATGTATTAACCCCTAAAGCTAAGTCTAACCCTAACACTAACACCCCCCTAAGTTAAATATAATTTAAATCTAACGAAATTAATTAACTCTTATTAAATAAATTATTCCTATTTAAAGCTAAATACTTACCTGTAAAATAAATCCTAATATAGCTACAATATAAATTATAATTATATTATAGCTATTTTAGGATTAATATTTATTTTACAGGTAACTTTGTATTTATTTTAACCAGGTACAATAGCTATTAAATAGTTAAGAACTATTTAATAGCTAAAATAGTTAAAATAATTACAAAATTACCTTTAAAATAAATCCTAACCTAAGTTACAATTAAACCTAACACTACACTATCAATAAATTAATTAAATAAACTACATACAATTACCTACAATTAACCTAACACTACACTATCAATAAATTAATGAAATACAATTCCTACAAATAAATACAATTAAATAAACTTGCTAAAGTACAAAAAATAAAAAAGAACTAAGTTACAAAAAATAAAAAAATATTTACAAACATAAGAAAAATATTACAACAATTTTAAACTAATTACACCTACTCTAAGCCCCCTAATAAAATAACAAAGCCCCCCAAAATAAAAAAATGCCCTACCCTATTCTAAATTACTAAAGTTCAAAGCTCTTTTACCTTAAAAGCCCTGAACAGGGCCCTTTGCGGGCATGCCCCAAGAAGTTCAGCTCTTTTGCCTGTAAAAAAAAACATACAATACCCAAGCCCCCCAACATTACAACCCACCACCCACATACCCCTAATCTAACCCAAACCCCCCTTAAATAAACCTAACACTAAGCCCCTGAAGATCTTCCTACCTTGTCTTCACCTCACCGGGTTCACCGATCTGTCCAGAAGAGCTCCTCCGATGTCCTGATCCAAGCCCAAGTGGGGGGCTGAAGAGGTCCATGATCCGGCTGAAGTCTTCATCCAAGCGGGGCAGAAGAGGTCTTCCATCCGATTGAAGCCTTGATCCAAGCGGGATCTTCTATGGTCATCCACTATGGTCATCCATCCGGAGCGGAGCGGCAGGATCCTGAAGACCTCCGACGCGGAACATCCATCCTGGCCGACGACTGAACGAAGAATGACGGTTCCTTTAAATGACGTCATCCAAGATGGCGTCCCTTGAATTCCGATTGGCTGATAGGATTCTATCAGCCAATCGGAATTAAGGTAGGAATATTCTGATTGGCTGATGGAATCAGCCAATCAGAATCAAGTTCAATCCGATTGGCTGATCCAATCAGCCAATCAGATTGAGCTCGCATTCTATTGGCTGTTCCGATCAGCCAATCAGGCAATCAGCCGGATCATGGACCTCTTCAGCCCCCCGCTTGGGCTTGGATCAGGACATCGGAGGAGCTCTTCTGGACAGATCGGTGAACCCGGTGAGGTGAAGACAAGGTAGGAAGATCTTCAGGGGCTTAGTGTTAGGTTTATTTAAGGGGGGTTTGGGTTAGATTAGGGGTATGTGGGTGGTGGGTTGTAATGTTGGGGGGCTTGGGTATTGTATGTTTTTTTTTACAGGCAAAAGAGCTGAACTTCTTGGGGCATGCCCCGCAAAGGGCTGGTAAGGTAAAAGAGCTTTGAACTTTAGTAATTTAGAATAGGGTAGGGCATTTTTTTATTTTGGGGGGCTTTGTTATTTTATTAGGGGGCTTAGAGTAGGTGTAATTAGTTTAAAATTGTTGTAATATTTTTCTTATGTTTGTAAATATTTTTTTATTTTTTGTAACTTAGTTCTTTTTTATTTTTTGTACTTTAGCTAGTTTATTTAATTGTATTTATTTGTAGGAATTGAATTAATTAATTTATTGATAGTGTAGTGTTAGGTTAATTGTAGGTAATTGTAGGTAGTTTATTTAATTAATTTATTGATAGTGTAGTGTTAGGTTTATTTGTAACTTAGGTTAGGATTTATTTTACAGGTAATTTTGTAATTATTTTAACTATTTTAGCTATTAAATAGTTCTTAACTATTTAATAGCTATTGTACCTGGTTAAAATAAATACAAAGTTACCTGTAAAATAAATATTAATCCTAAAATAGCTATAATATAATTATAATTTATATTGTAGCTATATTAGGATTTATTTTACAGGTAAGTATTTAGCTTTAAATAGGAATAATTTATTTAATAAGAGTTAATTAATTTCGTTAGATTTAAATTATATTTAACTTAGGGGGGTGTTAGTGTTAGGGTTAGACTTAGCTTTAGGGGTTAATACATTTATTAGAATAGCGGTGAGCTCCAGTCGGCAGATTAGGGGTTAATAATTGAAGTTAGGTGTCGGCGATGTTAGGGAGGGCAGATTATGGGTTAATACTATTTATTATAGGGTTAGTGAGGCGGATTAGGGGTTAATAACTTTATAATAATAGCGGTGCGGTCCGCTCAGCAGATTAGGGGTTAATAAGTGTAGGCAGGTGGAGGCGACGTTGAGGGCGGCAGATTAGGGGTTAATAAATATAATATAGGGGTCGGCGGTGTTAGGGGCAGCAGATTAGGGGTACATAAGTATAACGTAGGTGGCGGTCGGCAGATTAGGGGTTAAAAAAATTTAATCGAGTGGCGGCGATGTGGGGGGACCTCGGTTTAGGGGTACATAGGTAGTTTATGGGTGTTAGTGTACTTTAGAGTACAGTAGTTAAGAGCTTTATAAACCGGCGTTAGCCCAGAAAGCTCTTAACTACTGACTTTTTTCCTGCGGCTGGAGTTTTGTCGTTAGATGTCTAACGCTCACTTCAGCCACGACTCTAAATACCGGCGTTAGAAAGATCCCATTGAAAAGATAGGATACGCAATTGACGTAAGGGGATCTGCGGTATGGAAAAGTCGCGGCTGAAAAGTGAGCGTTAGACCCTATTTTGAGTGACTCCAAATACCGGAGGTAGCCTAAAACCAGCGTTAGGAGCCTCTAACGCTGGTTTTCACGGCTAACGCCAAACTCCAAATCTAGGCCATAGTTCTTTTTTATTTTTTGTACTTTAGTTAGTTTATTTAATTGTATTTATTTGTAGGAATTGTATTTAATTTATTTATTGATAGTGTAGTGTTAGGTTTAATTGTAGATAATTGTAGGTATTTTATTTAATTTATTTAGTGATAGTGTAGTCTTAGGTTTAATTGTAGGTAATTGTAGGTATTTTATTTAATTTATTTATTGATAGTGTAGTGTTAGGTTTAATTATAACTTAGGTTAGGATTTATTTTACAGGTAATTTTGTAATTATTTTAACTATTTTAGCTATTAAATAGTTCTTAACTATTTAATAGCTATTGTACCTGGTTAAAATAAATACAAAGTTGCCTGTAAAATAAATATAAATCCTAAAATAGCTATAATATAATTATAATTTATATTGTAGCTATATTAGGGTTTATTTTACAGGTAAGTATTTAGCTTTAAATAGGAATAATTTATTTAATAAGAGTTAATTTATTTCGTTAGATTTAAATTATATTTAATTTAGGGGGGTGTTAGTGTTAGGGTTAGACTTAGCTTTAGGGGTTAATACATTTATTACAGTAGCGGCGAGATTAGGTCGGCAGATTAGGGGTTAATAATTGAAGTTAGGTGTCGGCGATGTTAGGGAGGGCAGATTAGGGGTTAATACTATTTATTATAGGGTTATTGATGCGGGAGTGAGGCGGATTAGGGGTTAATAACTTTATTATAGTAGCGGTGAGATCCGCTCGGCAGATTAGGGGTTAATAAGTGTAGGCAGGTGGAGGCGACGTTGAGGGGGGCAGATTAGGGGTTAATAAATATAATATAAGGGTCGGCGGTGTTAGAGGCAGCAGATTAGGGGTACATAGCTATAATGTAGGTGGCGGCGCTTTGCAGTCGGCAGATTAGGGGTTAATTATTGTAGGTAGCTGGCGGCGCCATTGTGGGGGGCAGGTTAGGGGTTAATAAATATAATATAGGGGTCGGCGGTGTTAGGGTCAGCAGATTAGGGGTACATAAGTATAACGTAGGTGGCGGTCGGCAGATTAGGGGTTAAAAAAATTTAATAGAGTGGCGGCGATGTGGGGGGGCCTCGGTTTAGGGGTGCATAGGTAGTTTATGGGTGTTAGTGTACTTTAGAGCACAGTAGTTAAGAGCTTTATAAACCGGCGTTAGCCCAGCAAGCTCTTAACTACTGACTTTTTTCTGCGGCTGGAGTTTTGTCGTTAGATTTCTAACGCTCACTTCAGCCACGACTCTAAATACCGGAGTTAGAAAGATCCCATTGAAAAGATAGGATACGCAATTGACGTAAGGGGATCTGCGGTATGGAAAAGTCGCGGCTGGAAAGTGAGCGTTAGAACCTTTCCTGACTGACTCCAAATACCGGCGGTAGCCTAAAACCAGCGTTAGGAGCCTCTAACGCTGGTTTTGACGGCTACCGCCAAACTCTAAATCTAGGCCTAATATAGCTACAATATAAATAATAATTATATTGTAGCTATTTTAGGATTTATTTTTATTTTACAGGTACCTTTCAATTTATTTTAACTAGGTACAATAGCTATTAAATAGTTATTAACTATTTAATAGCTTACCTAGCTAAAATAAAGAGAAATTTACCTGTAAACTAAAAACTAACCTAAGTTACAATTACACCTAACACTACACTATACTTTAATAAATTATTCCTATTTAAAATAAATACTTACCTGTAAAATAAACCCTAAGATAGCTACAATATAATTAATAATTACATTGTAGCTATCTTAGGATTTATATTTATTTTACAGGTAACTTTGTATTTATTTTAGCTAGTTAGAATAGTTATTAAATAGTTATTAACTATTTAATAACTACCTAGCTAAAAGAAATACAAAATTACCTGTAAAATAAATCCTAACCTAAGTTACAATTAAACCTAACACTACACTATCATTACATTAATTAAATAAATTAACTACAAATAACTACAATTAAATACAATTACATAAACTAACTAAAGTACAAAAAAATAAAAAAAGCTAAGTTACAAAAAATAAAAAAAATAAGTTACAAACATTTAAAAAAATATTACAACAATTTTAAGATACTTACACCTAATCTAAGCCCCCTAATAAAATAACAAACCCCCCCAAAATAAAAAATGCCCTACCCTATTCTACATTAAAAAAGTTCAAAGCTCTTTTACCTTACCAGCCCTTAAAAGGGCCTTTTGTGGGGGCATGCCCCAAAGAATTCAGCTCTTTTGCCTGTAAAAGAAAAATACAACCCCCCCAACATTAAAACCCACCACCCACATACCCCTAATCTAACCCAAACCCCCCTTAAAATAACCTAACACTAATCCCCTGAAGATCATCCTACCTTTAGTCGTCTTCACTCAGCCGAGCCACCGATGGAACTGAAGAGGACATCCGGAGCGGCAGAAATGATCATCCAAGGGGCGCTGAAGAAATCTTCCATCCGATTAAGTGATCCTCCAAGCGGCGCTGAAGAAATCTTCCATCCGGGCGAGGTCATCTTCCAAGAGGCGCTGAAGAAGTCTTCTATCCGGGCGAGGTCATCTTTCAAGCCGGGTCTTGAATCTTCATCCCGCCGATGCGGAACATCCTTCTTTCCCGACGGACTACCGACGAATGAAGGCTCCTATAAGGGAGGTCATCCAAGATGGCGTCCCTTCAATTCCGATTGGCTGATAGGATTCTATCAGCCAATCGGAATTAAGGTAGGAAAAATCTGATTGACTGATTGAATCAGCCAATCAGATTCAAGTTCAATCCGATTGGCTGATCCAATCAGCCAATCAGATTGAGCTCGCATTCTATTGGCTGATCGGAACAGCCAATAGAATGCGAGCTCAATCTGATTGGCTGATTGGATCAGCCAATCGGATTGAACTTGAATCTGATTGGCTGATTCAATCAGCCAATCAGATTTTTCCTACCTTAATTCCGATTGGCTGATAGAATCCTATCAGCCAATCGGAATTGAAGGGACGCCATCTTGGATGACGTCCCTTAAAGGAGCCTTCATTCGTCGGTAGTCCGTCGGGAAAGAAGGATGTTCCGCGTCGGCGGGATGAAGATTCAAGACCCGGCTTGAAAGATGACCTCGCCCGGATAGAAGACTTCTTCAGCGCCCCTGGGATGATCATTTCTGCCGCTCCGGATGTCCTCTTCAGTTCCATCGGTGGCTCGGCTGAGTGAAGACGACTAAAGGTAGGATGATCTTCAGGGGATTAGTGTTAGGTTATTTTAAGGGGGGTTTGGGTTAGATTTGGGGTATGTGGGTGGTGGGTTTTAATGTTGGGGGGTGGTTGTATTTTTCTTTTACAGGCAAAAGAGGTGAATTCTTTGGGGCATGCCCCCACAAAAGGCCCTTTTAAGGGCTGGTAAGGTAAAAGAGCTTTGAACTTTTTAAATGTAGAATAGGGTAGGGCATTTTTTTATTTTGGGGGGGTTTGTTATTTTATTAGGGGGCTTAGATTAGGTGTAAGTATCTTAAAATTGTTGTAATATTTTTTTAAATGTTTGTAACTTATTTTTTTTATTTTTTGTAACTTAGCTTTTTTTATTTTTTGTACTTTAGTTAGTTTATGTAATTGTATTTAATTGTAGTTATTTGTAGTTAATTTATTTAATTAATGTAATGATAGTGTAGTGTTAGGTTTAATTGTAACTTAGGTTAGGATTTATTTTACAGGTAATTTTGTATTTCTTTTAGCTAGGTAGTTATTAAATAGTTAATAACTATTTAATAACTATTCTAACTAGCTAAAATAAATACAAAGTTACCTGTAAAATAAATATAAATCCTAAGATAGCTACAATGTAATTATTAATTATATTGTAGCTATCTTAGGGTTTATTTTACAGGTAAGTATTTATTTTAAATAGGAATAATTTATTAAAGTATAGTGTAGTGTTAGGTGTAATTGTAACTTAGGTTAGTTTTTAGTTTACAGGTAAATTTCTCTTTATTTTAGCTAGGTAATCTATTAAATAGTTAATAACTATTTAATAGCTATTGTACCTAGTTAAAATAAATTGAAAGGTACCTGTAAAATAAAAATAAATCCTAAGATAGCTACAATATAATTATTATTTATATTGTAGCTATATTAGGGTTTATTTTAAAGGTAAGTATTTAGTTTTAAATAGGATTAACTTAGTTAATAAGAGAAATATTATTTAGATTTATTTAATTAATATTTAAGTTAGTGGGGTGTTAGGGTTAGTGTTAGACTTAGGTTTAGGGGTTAATAATTTTATTACAGTGGTGGTGGCGTAGTGGGGGGCAGGATAGGGGTTAATAATTTTATTATAGGTGGCGACGGTGTAGGGGGGGCAGGATAGGGGTTAATAAATTTATTATAGGTGGCGACGGTGTAGGGGGGGCAGGATAGGGGTTAATAAATTTATTATAGAGGGCGGCGGTATAGGGGGGGCAGGATAGGGGTTACTAGGTATAATGTAGGTGGCGGTGGGCTCTGGGAGCAGCGGTTTAGGGGTTAATATGTATAGAGTAGCTTGCGGTGGGCTCCGGGAGCGGCGGTTTAGGGGTTAACATATTTATTATAGTGTCGGTGGGCTCCGGGAGTGGCGGTTTAGGGGGTAATAACTTTATTTAGTTGCGGCGGTGTAGGGGGGACAGATTAGTGGTGTTTAGACTCGGGGTACATGTTAGGGTGTTAGGTGCAGACATCTCCCATAGGAATCAATGGGATGTCTGGCAGCAGCGAACTTGTACTTTCGCTATGGTCAGACTCCCATTGATTCCTATGGGATCCGCCGCCTCCAGGGTGGCGGTTTGAAAACCAGGTACGCTGGGCCGGAAAAGTGCCGAGCGTACCTGCTAGTTTTTTGATAACTAGCAAAAGTAGTCAGATTGTGCCGAACTTGTGTGCGGAACATCTGTAGTGACGTAAGAATCGATCTGTGTCGTATTTGAGGTTGACGGCTTGATAACTACCCCCCATAGAGTTATTTTCTCTCTCTCTCTCTCTCTCTCTCTCTCTCTCTCTCTCTCTCTCTCTCTCTCTCTCTATATATATATATATATATATATATATATATATATATTGTATTTTGAACAATAACTCTCTGAATATCGTATTTAATGCTTGTTGTACTCTTTTGTTTTACTTTTTGAACAAGTAAAATTCCGCCACATTGCAATTGTGCTGTGATCCAATCAGCTAAGCTCCTTTCTTCAGCTATTAATACTTATGAAGGAAAGATGTACGCTGCCTCTTTTCGTAAATCTGTCAGAGGTTTATAATTCATGTTTAATTTGGGCTTATTTTATTTTGTTGTGGAGTATATAGTTACTTGCGCCTAGATTTAGAGTTTTGCGTTAGTTGTCAAAACCAGCGTAAAGGGCTTCTAACGCTGCTTTTTACCGCCCGCTGGTATTTAGAGTTTACTTACCGACACTCAAAAATTTCCTAACGCTGAAATCATTACCAACAACCCAGACCCAGGAGTTAACATCTAACGACAAAATAAACATCCACGAATCACAAAACAAATATTACACAAAGTACACTTACACTCATACAAACACTACACTATATTTATTTTTCATTTTTAATATTTTATCGTCAATATAGAAAGGATCAAAGTTGCGAGATCTCGGGTGTTAGAAAAAAAAACAACACATATCCATTTTGCCATTGACTTACATTGACAGACGGGAAAAGACACTCATATAGCTACATCTAACTAATAATATTATCACATACATACACTCATCGATACATACAAACAATATACACCACATTACATACACAAAGAAGAATTTGATTACGAAATAAATACGATTTAGCTACTTTTTCACACAAGACCATGACGTCACTCACTTTACGCTCAAAACCAGTCTTGGATTTTATTTACACACAAATTTTGAGCCTCCATTGACTTCTATGGGGAAGACGTGCTCGTGCACGAGACAGACAGATTTCCCTAATGCACGCAAAAAGCGTAGACAAGAAAACTCTAAAAACTCTAAATTTGGAAAATAACTCATGTTTTTCTGCGTTAGCCCCGCTATGACAAATAGATCAATATATGGATATTTCCCTAAGGAGTTATGGATTTTACTTATGGAAAATTCACAACAACATTAAATTGTTTGATACTTTTACATTACATCGACTACAAATCACCATCACTAGTAACAAACATTTTCAACAATTACATCAGATTTAAGCGGACAGAAAAATAATTGTAACATTTCAGGATTCACATACAGTAGACTATACCTTTATTATAGCATTTCATTTATTTAACTCATATGTTTGCAGCAACAGCATATCTACATAGGCTTAACACATGATCATTCATGGATGCACATACTTTACTTTTACACCATTCACTCATACATGTGCATTCATATGATGGGGGAAAAACACATTACATTCTCTCTATGAATCTGGAAACAGAAAATAGGGATTTTACTGTCCCTTCAACATCACGATTCACTCACAATTTACCATTAGGAATTACGTACAATAAGAACATCATTGGAACAGATTACAGATGTCACTTTTTGGGAAGGAACAATGCTATACTGCTTTATAGAAGTCAGCATATGTGGGAGACAATCACAATACATACGTATATGTACATAACACGCATCACGCAACCACAAAGCACACATTTATATTTTAATCAGCACACAATAACAATGTAGTAAAATACAACAACACAATGAGGATTTCATAACTACACAGGCAGGTTAATAATATGATGACGTCATTAGAAGATTCAACCATACACATTACAGCTTTAGGACTGTACCGCCCCTTTAAGAACTTTAGCACTCAATACTACAATACAACATATACGTAAACAAGAGTTTGGAACATCATTATTTTTGCGATTTTAAAGGGACGCGTACAATATTGACATCTCGCCAATCACTTATATATACAATACTACAGATGACAGCCGGAAGTTCAGAATTATTAGTGAGATTTTAATGGGACGCGTACAATATTGACATCTCGCCAATCACTTATATATACAATACTACAGATGACAGCCGGAAGTTCAGAATTTTTCATGAGATTTTAATGGGACGCGTACAATATTGACATCTCGCTAATCACTTATATATACAATACTACAGATCGCAGCAGGAAGTTCTTCAGTATTATTGCGATTTTAATGGGACGCGTACAATATTGACATCTCGCCAATCACTTATATATACAATACTACAGATGACAGCCGGAAGTTCAGAATTTTTAGTGAGATTTTAATGGGACGCGTACAATATTGACATCTCGCCAATCACTTATATATACAATACTACAGATGGCAGACGGGAAGTTCAGAATTTTTAGTGAGATTTTAAAGGGACGCGTACAATATTGACATCTCGCCAATCACTTATATATACAATACTACAGATGACAGCAGGAAGATCTTCAGTATTATTGCGATTTTAAAGGGACGCGTACAATATTGACATCTCGCCAATCACTTATATATACAATACTACAGATGACAGCCGGAAGTTCAGAATTTTTCATGAGATTTTAATGGGACGCGTACAATATTGACATCTTGCTAATCACTTATATATACAATACTACAGATCGCAGCAGGAAGTTCTTCAGTATTATTGCGATTTTAATGGGACGCGTACAATATTGACATCTCGCCAATCACTTATACAGGGAGTGCAGAATTATTAGACAAGTTGTATTTTTGAGGATTAATTTTTATTATTGAACAACAACCATGTTCTCAATGAACCCAAAAAACTCATTAATATCAAAGCTGAATAGTTTTGGAAGTAGTTTTTAGTTTGTTTTTAGTTATAGCTATTTTAGGGGGATATCTGTGTGTGCAGATGACTATTACTGTGCATAATTATTAGGCAACTTAACAAAAAACAAATATATACCCATTTCAATTATTTATTTTTACCAGTGAAACCAATATAACATCTCAACATTCACAAATATACATTTCTGACATTCAAAAACAAAAACAAAAACAAATCAGTGACCAATATAGCCACCTTTCTTTGCAAGAACACTCAAAAGCCTGCCATCCATGGATTCTGTCAGTGTTTTGATCTGTTCACCATCAACATTGCGTGCAGCAGCAACCACAGCCTCCCAGACACTGTTCAGAGAAGTGTACTGTTTTCCCTCCTTGTAAATCTCACATTTGATGATGGACCACAGGTTCTCAATGGGGTTCAGATCAGGTGAACAAGGAGGCCATGTCATTAGATTTTCTTCTTTTATACCCTTTCTTGCCAGCCACGCTGTGGAGTACTTGGACGTGTGTGATGGAGCATTGTCCTGCATGAAAATCATGTTTTTCTTGAAGGATGTAGACTTCTTCCTGTACCACTGCTTGAAGAAGGTGTCTTCCAGAAACTGGCAGTAGGACTGGGAGTTGAGCTTGACTCCATCCTCAAGCCGAAAAGGCCCCACAAGCTCATCTTTGATGATACCAGCCCAAACCAGTACTCCACCTCCACCTTGCTGGCGTCTGAGTCAGACTGGAGCTCTCTGCCCTTTACCAATCCAGCCACGGGCCCCTCCATCTGGCCCATCAAGACTCACTCTCATTTCATCAGTCCATAAAACCTTAGAAAAATCAGTCTTGAGATATTTCTTGGCCCAGTCTTGACGTTTCAGCTTGTGTGTCTTGTTCAGTGGTGGTCGTCTTTCAGCCTTTCTTACCTTGGCCATGTCTCTGAGTATTGCACACCTTGTGCTTTTGGGCACTCCAGTGATGTTGCAGCTCTGAAATATGGCCAAACTGGTGGCAAGTGGCATCTTGGCAGCTGCACGCTTGACTTTTCTCAGTTCATGGGCAGTTATTTTGTGCCTTGGTTTTTCTACACGCTTCTTGCGACCCTGTTGACTATTTTGAATGAAACGCTTGATTGTTCGATGATCACGCTTCAGAAGCTTTGCAATTTTAAGAGTGCTGCATCCCTCTGCAAGATATCTCACTATTTTTTACTTTTCTGAGCCTGTCAAGTCCTTCTTTTGACCCATTTTGCCAAAGGAAAGGAAGTTGCCTAATAATTATGCACACCTGATATAGGGTGTTGATGTCATTAGACCACACCCCTTCTCATTACAGAGATGCACATCACCTAATATGCTTAATTGGTAGTAGGCTTTCGAGCCTATACAGCTTGGAGTAAGACAACATGCATAAAGAGGATGATGTGGTCAAAATACTAATTTGCCTAATAATTCTGAACTCCCTGTATATACAATACTACAGATGACAGCCGGAAGTTCAGAATTTTTAGTGAGATTTTAAAGGGACGCGTACAATATTGACATCTCGCCAATCACTTATATATACAATACTACAGATGGCAGCAGGAAGATCTTCAGTATTATTGCGATTTTAAAGGGACGCGTACAATATTGACATCTCGCCAATCACTTATATATACAACACTACAGATGACAGCCGGAAGTTCAGAATTTTTAGTGAGATTTTAAAGGGACGCGTACAATATTGACATCTCGCCAATCACTTATATATACAATACTACAGATGACAGCAGGAAGATCTTCAGTATTATTGCGATTTTAAAGGGACGCGTACAATATTGACATCTCGCCAATCACTTATATATACAATACTACAGATGACAGCCGGAAGTTCAGAATTTTTAGTGAGATTTTAAAGGGACGCGTACAATATTGACATCTCGCCAATCACTTATATATACAATACTACAGATGACAGCAGGAAGATCTTCAGTATTATTGCGATTTTAAAGGGACGCGTACAATATTGACATCTCGCCAATCACTTATATATACAATACTACAGATGACAGCAGGAAGATCTTCAGTATTATTGCGATTTTAAAGGGACGCGTACAATATTGACATCTCGCCAATCACTTATATATACAATACTACAGATGACAGCCGTAAGTTCAGAATTTTTAGTGAGATTTTAAAGGGACGCGTACAATATTGACATCTCGCCAATCACTTATATATACAATACTACAGATGACAGCAGGAAGATCTTCAGTATTATTGCGATTTTAAAGGGACGCATACAATATTGACATCTCGCTAATCACTTATATATACAATACTACAGATGGCAGCTGTTACTTTATCGTTTACAAACAATATTGCAGCAACATTGATCAATCACATTCTATGCCATTATACACAACTATGCACTTTCATTCATGTTAGCGTGGATGTGTGCTTTTTACTATAAGATCGCGTTTAATAAATATTTATTACGCATATGAACAAACATTACAAACATGCACTGTATGTGTTACATTTTACACTTTCACATTGCGATTCATTGGTGGAAAACAAAATTTCAGCAAACACCTAAAAAACCGCCCACTTTGAAAGCATTTGCGCCGCTCACATACAAACAAGTGTATACAATCAGCAATCATTACGAACTCTCTACCATTGGACTAATTGCACTATAAATCCCCCAAACAACATGGCCAAAGTGTCCATGGTGATCGACATTGTATCAATTCGCTTCTGTGTTTTTGCATACTTTGTTACTCCTTGCGCTGTGTTTGCTCTGCTGTTTGGCTTTGTGCTGCTAAGCTTGGCAAATATGGATGACGATCTGATAGACGCTGCTGGTGGTGCTGTTGCCCAAGTAGCGGTTGATAGAATCAGGCAGCCTTGGCGGCTCCGAGTGAGACAAAGGGCTCGTCTGGTTAGAGGTCCTCGTGTCTACAGGGTAAGACCCACCTTGGAAAACATGAGTGACTTCGAGGTTTATGACAAGTATAGGCTCAATCGCGAACAGCTCATTGGCCTTTACGATGTTCTTAAACCTCATCTGGAGCCACGTATACGAATAAGGACTGCTGTCCCTGGCATCACTAAGATGCTAAGTTGTCTATACGTCCTGGCCTCCGGGAGTTTTCAATCAGGAGAGATGTACATGCATGGCCTGGCTCAAGGTACATTCTCGGGGGTGTTTGATAACTTTCTGGACGCCATGGTATGTATCAGTAAGCATTACATAGGATTCTCTCAGAATGATGGTGATTGGAGGCGCCTGAAGAGGGAATTCTTTGCTATCGCTGAATTGCCCAATGTCTTGGGAGCGATAGATTGCACCCACATTGCGCTGCGTGCTCGAGCTGATGACTTGCCCTTCTGAAATCACAAACATTTCCATAGCCTCAACGTGCAGTATGTTTGTGACGCACGGATGAGGATTATGCACGTGTGTGCGAATTTCGGCGGGGCTTGTCATGATGCCCGCATCCTCTCTCTGTCCTCCCTGTGGTGGCAGTTTGAGGAAAGACAATTTCCCATTGGGTATCTCGTTGGTGAGTATTTGTGCACAACATGGTTAATTAGTTAGACAATTGCCACTGTAGTCTTTAACTGTTAGTGTAATGTGCAGCTATAGGATGCAATTTAACCATTTCTTTATCTTTCTGCAAATGTATAGTTTTAGCTTCCAACAGATATGTAGCATGTCTTACCTTAAATGGGCAGATAGAGAATGAAATTTCACTTTTTTTTTTGGTTTTAGCAAAGGTCTGGTTTATGCGAAATACGCATATGTAGCATGTCTTACCTCAAATGCGCAGATAGAGAATGCAATTTAACCATGTCATTGTCTCTTTCCGCAAATGTCTAGTTTTAGCTCAAAACAGATATGTAGCATGTTCTAGCTTAAATGGACAGATAGAGAATGCAATTTAACCATTTATTTTTTGTTTTAGCAAAGGTCTGGTTTATGCGAAATACGCATAGGTAGCATGTCTTAGCTGAAATGGTCAGATAGAGAATGCAATGTAACCATGTAATTGTCTCTTTACGCAAATGTCTAGTTTTAGCTCAAAACAGATATGTAGCATGTTCTAGCTTAAATGGGCAGATAGAGAATGCAATTTAACCATTTATTTTTTGTTTTAGCAAAGGTCTGGTTTATGCGAAATACGCATATGTAGCATGTCTTAGCTGAAATGGTCAGATAGAGAATGCAATGTAACCATGTAATTGTCTCTTTCCGCAAATGTCTAGTTTTAGCTCAAAACAGATATGTAGCATGTTCTAGCTGAAATGGGCAGATAGAGAATAAGATTTAACAAAATTATTAATTTTAAATTAAAACATTTGTTATTGGATTTTCGTGTACACAAATAAAAAAAAATTTATATAATTTTTTTTTTTTTTTAAATTTCATTTTGTTATGTTCATAATTTATAGGTGATTCTGGTTACATGAGCCAGCCTTGGCTCATTACGCCATTACGTAACCCTACTGATGAGGCTCAGGAGCGCTACAATAGGGCGCACAAGAGGACTAGGGCTGTAGTCGAGAGTATGTTTGGACTCCTCAAAATGAGATTCAGATGCCTTGATAGGTTGGGAGGAGCCCTCCAGTACAGCCCTAGGAAGGTGGCGAAGATTGTTATAGCCTGCAGAAGATTGTTATAGCCTGCAGCGTCCTGCATAATATTGCACAGCGGGCTGGGATGCTGCAGGCCATCCAGGCGCCCCAACGCCTCCTCCAAAATGAGGAGGACGAGCCTGTTTTAGAGGGGCCATTCCAGGACGAGGGGCTCAATGTCAGAGCAGACATCATTAACCGCCACTTCAGACGGTAAATAATAGAAGTTAGATAGGAGTATTGTCAATATGTGTGAATTCTAGGGAAATGACAAGTATAGAATTGTGCAAATATGTTAGGATTGCTCATCAAATGATTAAAATGTTTTAATTTATTACTATAGGTGATGCTCTGGTCATTGGGTCCTGTAACGACTTTGCCACCTGGCTTTTAAAGACAACATCAGCTGGTAAGTATAAATGTATGGACTGTGGCTGTCTGGAATTGTGCACAAAAATGCATCATATGGCATACATCTTCAAAAATAGTATTTAGTTTACACATTACTTAAAATTTGGATACTCAGAAAGGGATCCTCTAGCATGACTATGGTTCAAAGTCAGATTCAAAGTCACACATTTGAGGTTTGGTCTGCTCAATATGACTCATCTTCACACTTGATTGATAGAACATAACACAAGATGCTACACATGCTTAGTAAGCTAGTGACAGAAATCGTTTAAGAAATGGGGGGTGGGAGAGGGGTGCAGAACTAATTCACACACTTGTATTAATATTTTTATTCACACTTTTTGCACACTTTTTCTGCCATTAGGGAGATGACTTCATCTAAAGACTGAAAGTGAAGAATTCAAAGACTGAAAGTGAAGAATTCCCAGACTGAAAGTGAAGAAATCCAAGACTGAAAGTGAAGAATCCAAGATTGAAAGTGAACAATACCAATGGGATCATGTCTGGCATTGTCTTTCAAATGTGCTGACCTGGAAAACCATACAAAGACACGTTCACATGGTAAGTGGCAACAATTTGATGGATTAAGGCTGTGGAGGCATCCTATTGGAGACACTTAGATTATTTTTTTATTTTTAGATGGTATTTCACAATCCTCTATTTTGGAAATGATGAATCAGACACCTATTGAAGATAAACTGTTATTTTCTTGAGAATTGACTTTCAAAGACCATGAATAATCCAGGTTGGTTTGCACAATGCATGCTAGTTAAGAATCACAGGAGGAAGAATGTTAACATTTATGAAAAGATACATGTCCTATATTAGAATATTTTTAGCTTACATACATTACCCCTACTTTGGGATACAGAAGAATCCAATTAGGAACAATCAGACAAAGGAATACATATCATAGTTGATATAGAGGTATTTGAATGGACATGAAATATTGCATTTACAGGGAGTGCAGAATTATTAGGCAAATGAGTATTTTGACCACATCATCCTCTTTATGCATGTTGTCTTACTCCAAGCTGTATAGGCTCGAAAGCCTACTACCAATTAAGCATATTAGGTGATGTGCATCTCTGTAATGAGAAGGGGTGTGGTCTAATGACATCAACACCCTATATCAGGTGTGCATAATTATTAGGCAACTTCCTTTCCTTTGGCAAAATGGGTCAAAAGAAGGACTTGACAGGCTCAGAAAAGTAAAAAATAGTGAGATATCTTGCAGAGGGATGCAGCACTCTTAAAATTGCAAAGCTTCTGAAGCGTGATCATCGAACAATCAAGCGTTTCATTCAAAATAGTCAACAGGGTCGCAAGAAGCGTGTGGAAAAACCAAGGCACAAAATAACTGCCCATGAACTGAGAAAAGTCAAGCGTGCAGCTGCCAAGATGCCACTTGCCACCAGTTTGGCCATATTTCAGAGCTGCAACATCACTGGAGTGCCCAAAAGCACAAGGTGTGCAATACTCAGAGATATGGCCAAGGTAAGAAAGGCTGAAAGACGACCACCACTGAACAAGACACACAAGCTGAAACGTCAAGACTGGGACAAGAAATATCTCAAGACTGATTTTTCGAAGGTTTTATGGACTGATGAAATGAGAGTGAGTCTTGATGGGCCAGATGGATGGGCCCGTGGCTGGATTGGTAAAGGGCAGAGAGCTCCAGTCCGACTCAGACGCCAGCAAGGTGGAGGTGGAGTACTGGTTTGGGCTGGTATCATCAAAGATGAGCTTGTGGGGCCTTTTCGGGTTGAGGATGGAGTCAAGCTCAACTCCCAGTCCTACTGCCAGTTTCTGGAAGACACCTTCTTCAAGCAGTGGGACAGGAAGAAGTCTGCATCCTTCAAGAAAAACATGATTTTCATGCAGGACAATGCTCCATCACACGCGTCCAAGTACTCCACAGCGTGGCTGGCAAGAAAGGGTATAAAAGAAGAAAATCTAATGACATGGCCTCCTTGTTCACCTGATCTGAACCCCATTGAGAACCTGTGGTCCATCATCAAATGTGAGATTTACAAGGAGGGAAAACAGTACACCTCTCTGAACAGTGTCTGGGAGGCTGTGGTTGCTGCTGCACGCAATGTTGATGGTGAACAGATCAAAACACTGACAGAATCCATGGATGGCAGGCTTTTGAGTGTCCTTGCAAAGAAAGGTGGCTATATTGGTCACTGATTTGTTTTTGTTTTGTTTTTGAATGTCAGAAATGTATATTTGTGAATGTTGAGATGTTATATTGGTTTCACTGGTAAAAATAAATAATTGAAATGGGTATATATTTGTTTTTTGTTAAGTTGCCTAATAATTATGCACAGTAATAGTCATCTGCACACACAGATATCCCCCTAAAATAGCTATAACTAAAAACAAACTAAAAACTACTTCCAAAACTATTCAGCTTTGATATTAATGAGTTTTTTGGGTTCATTGAGAACATGGTTTTTGTTCAATAATAAAATTAATCCTCAAAAATACAACTTGCCTAATAATTCTGCACTCCCTGTATGTTCAGCATACATATATGTATTTTTATTATTTAAAATGTTATATGCATTATTTGGTATAATTGTAAATGCTGATATTTAAATGTAATATTGATTACACAATATAATGGTATTTGAAATGATGGATAGGTATAGATTTTATGCTTTTTTATTTTTTATAATAAAAAATATCTTTAGAAATATTTTACAAAAGTTAGAGCATAGACACAAGATGATTTTAAAGTTATTTTATTTCATGAATATTTTAAGACATGTGTGTATGAAATAACTAATGTTTATTTATTTTTTTATTTTTCAGAGATTCCTCTGTGATGAATTACACTTGTTCGATTTATTTTTGTAATTAAAAAAAATAAATTTATTGACAAAAAATATTTTGTAATACTAAACCTTTTTTTTTTATTAAAGACCATCTTTTTAACAATCAGATTATAATAAATATATCCAGCTAATCTGACAATTAAACAAAAACAATGACTCCCATGACTGGTAGTTCTCTATTTGACAAGCACATGCATGATCTAAAATTCGTCATCATGTATTGAATTCATTGTCGAAAATCCACTTATTCAGAGAATGTTAAAGTCAAGTAGCTTTTATAAATTAATTTGGAAGTGAAATCCATCTATGCTTTTATTGTGTAATTTATAGATGGTAATATTTTAAAATATTTATGAGGATATGTAGTCAGAATTCGACATAACAACTTTGTTATTTTCACTTTTAAGAAGGGAAAGTGGTTAACTTACATTAAAGTGACAGTGAGGTTGAATGTTCAATTTGTTTTATAAGATCTTGTATCTTCCTTAGGTATACAAAAACATTATTCTAATAAATATAGTTTTAAAATTCATGAAAATGGTAAGTCAGTTAATTTCATATTTAGCACAAGCTAGTTATTGTATGCCCTATTGATTACTTTTTTGTTCTAGTGGAGTCATTTGAAGGCTCAGTTAACTATAGCTAGTTTGTAATATAATTTCACAAAATTATTCATCTTACCTCTTGTTTAGATATCACATATCTATATGTATTTTCATTCCCCTTTAGTTTATTTCTACAATGTTAAATCAACATATTCCTAATGGTTTGGTCCTTAAAGGGACATTCCAAAAATATATTGGTTATTGAATTTTAACCAATACAAATTAAATTTTCAAATATTTTTTAATGTACTATTATCTAATTACATTCAGTATTTAAATATACGTTGAAAAATATATATCAATGCACATGGCTTAGACAATGACATAAGGCATCTATGTGCAACCAACAATCAGCATCAAAATAGCCTATCTAGCTATGTTTTTCATCCAAGAATATATATTTTTAAAAGCTAATGAGAGAATAAAACTAAATATGAAGTTGTTTTAATATTCTATTATCCATCAAAATATGTAAACAACATATAGCTTAATGTCCCTTTAAGCTGAAGACGGCTAAATACAGCTATTAGAATATATTTCATTCACAGTGGGGAAAACAATACAGAAGGTAAAATAAATATGCTTTAGTCACATGTTATACTAAGTTTGAGAAAGGAAGGTGCATAGGTTTATGATCTTTAAAGCATTATTGGGAAATGTCTCCTTAAAGGGACATGAACACAAAATATCCTTTTGAGATTTAAAGAGTGTCTTTTACTTCTATTATCTCATTATCTTTACATACTTTTCTTGAAAAGCATATCGAGATAGGCTCAGTAGATGAAGATTGGTGGATGCACAGAGATGCCGTATGTGATTGGCTCAACCATGTGCATTGAAATTTCTTCTTTTAAGGATATCTAAATCAAAAGATAAATTGAGTTACATTTTAAAGTCTAAATTTTTTTTATCTCTACAGATCATTTGTTAAAATTATTTTGTTGTAATGTCTCTTTAAAAATAAAGACGCCATTGCACAATAACATATATGAGCAGTTCAGACAAATACAAGCTCGAGGTTTATTTACTAATAAGAAACAAACGTGTAGTTGAACATTTATAAACAGATTATCCAAATTACGGACATTAGAACCAGAAATTACGCATTTCACGTTGCCATCTTTGTCAGTTCTCTAATGCCTGCTGGCAGTTTGTATATTTGATATATATATATATATATATATATATATACAGTATATATTTTTTGTGGACTAGCAGGCATGACACCTCCCAGGTTTGCCAAGCAGGAGAGTGCTGCACTGGTCCACGCCGTCCAGAAGTTTTATCCGCAGCTGTTTGGGAACCAGAAGAGGTCGACAGATGCAAATGTTAAGAAGACGCTCTGGGAGTCAATCACCAATAAGGTTCAATTGGTGAAGGACGTCCAGAGGAGCCAGGATCAGATCATGCGGATGTTCGGAGATATGAGGTTGCATCTGCAAAAAAAGTGGGCCTCATAAGGGAGTGGGTACAAGCCCGGAAAAGAGATGGAAAGAAAGGTAATCCAGAACGGAAACTCTACCTACTCCCTTATGAAGTCACTTTATGCGACCTCCTCAATCTCCGGGTCCCCAAAGGATTTCGATCCTCTCCATCCTCGACCTCTTCTTCTTCCCTCACAGCTACTGGATCCAAAACTCAGGACCCAGGGGCCAGTGCAGCTGCTTCTCCGTCCGGTGGCCTGGGAGGAGTTGAAATGGAGGCTGAACAAGGTAAATATCCTACTTTATATAATATATTAATATTTGATTAGACTTTTAAGAAATGTGTAGATAGTCATATATTCAACCTATATAGATCTCACAACATACGCTACATATGATGTTCAGATATCTGATTTTAGATTCGTCACACATGAAATAGGAGTGATGTTTCTTGCGCTATCCAGACTATGCGTCACAGAGTGAAAATGGAATTGCGCATCCGTGAAATCCCGAGCATCTGCAATTTCATACATTGACTCTTGAATCATAACCCAGTTATAAATATTATTTGTTATTGTTCAATATTAACAAATATACGATTTCCATCTCGTAATACACCCAATTGAAAATATATCATAAGTTGTTAGGAAATGATACTCATCACACTACTATATCCAAATTAATTCTGATTCACGGATGCGCAATTCTGCATAGAATCATTGCGCAATGATCACGAAAGATAGAATTGCGCACACACGTGAACATGTGTTTGCTGTAACTGGCATTGCTTTACACATGTTGGTCAAATGTATACGTTAATTAGTATATATGTGAAGAATACAGTATCCTTATTTACAATCTTCTACATTATACAAAATATACTAGCAAGATCAAAAGAATAAACAATTAAATATAGATATCAATTGATGATAATGCAACAAGTCAAGAAATGAATTAAAGCTACAGTCAACAACATAAAGTTTTGAAAATAAGAATACAGGATCGATTTATTGCGACATTAATTGATGAAACAATTAACTAATGTGAATAAAAAGAGATTATTATTTTGTCAATGTAAATGTATTTTAAACTTTTTTAGATACATGTCCTGATTAGTATTAATGATATCCAATCCTCATTTAATATTTTACAGATATGGATGTTGGTGCTGGACCCTCGGGCCAGGGTTCTCAAGACTATGGGATGTGTCATTTTAATTGTAATTTGTCTTACAAACATGGACACAACATTACATAACAATACATTCACATTTTTCGAAATTTATATGTATACTCTAATTATCTTTTCTGTTTATTTAAAATTACAATTCAAAAATAATTTTTTTGATTACATTGTAGTACAAATCATAAATTATGTCAATTTGAATATATCGCTTCTATTTTTGATATGTTCATTTTACTGTTAGATTAGTTTCATTGAAAATTTATATTCTGCCCCTGTGTATTGCTTGTCATTGTTTTGATATATTTTGACAACAATCACACATTTTTGCATACGTTAATATTGTAAAAATATACATTACATACGTTTTTGGGTTGTTATCATTTAAGGGACATGAAAACCAAATTTTCAAATGACGGATTTAAACACGTGATTTTCACAAATATTTATAAATCACAGGCTGGATTTTATTGACAAATTAATCCAATAACACATTTTGCGCTTCATGTCCCTTTAAGAGAGGCTAATTAAAGAATCTTGATGATAACCCTTAAATTACAGGTTTTATTGTTATTGCATGCTCAATACCATTCATTACATCAACATATGTTTTTGAAAATTCCTTAACAGCAAAATTGACACATTAAGATATTTAAATCTTAAAGGGACACTGACCACATATTATTTATGTTGTCATTCACATAGAGCATGCAATATCAATCAAATTTATTATTTACTCCTATAATCATATTTTCAACATTCTCTTGTTATCTTAATTTGAAAAGCAATAATGTAATTTTAGATGCAGGTCCATTTTTGGTGACCAACCTGGGTTGTTCTTGATGATTGTTGTATACCTTCAACGAGCAATATTTAATTAACCAAACAATTTCTTAGCTGCATTAAAAAAAAAACTTTATAGATATAAGCATACCCTAACAGCACCATGATTACATATTTTGATGAATAACTTCTGTTTTGCATTGTGATCAATTGCACAAATGGATCGATGTGACACATGGCTTTGGTTCTATTTATCACACGTTTTTATTCAAAATGTTGTTTGTATGTATTCGTTTAAAAACATTGATCAATGGGTATATTTAGATATGCATTATAATCATATGAGATGAATTGTGTGTCTAATATAGTCAGAAATTAAACATATGTTAAAGACATATTTTTATTCAGAATAACCTTGATTCACTCATGCATTTATTCTTCAGATTAGTGCTCTATTGTTCTCATCTCTAAGTATATTATTCTTAAAAATCGATAATGATGTGACTTAGTGATGTCCAAACTGTGTTCACTAATAGATATCTATATCATTCATAGATATAGTTCTTGTGGGGAGCCCAGGGGGATCCAGCACCGACAATGAAATGCTTTCCTAGCATTCTGGTAAGTCCATTGACTCATTCATATGTCATTGAAGGTGTATTTGTAATCTATATTATGATCATAATTCTGATGAAGCATTACATCTGAATAAAGCATATAATTTAGTACTATGATTATATCTCTAATTTATTTTAATATTGAAAGATTAATATCTCAAAGCTTCTTAGTCTACACCTTTGTTGTTCAGAAGATGGATAACATATGTTTGTTTTTATTATAAATTTGGACAACAATCATGAAGTGATACACACATGAGAACTCTCAAATGTTCCATGTACTCTTATTTTGTGGAATTTATATGAAATCCAAACACTAAAATGAAATTCTTACTTATTGAGAATAACAAATCTAATGTCATTTGTATGCTCAAAATTATGTAAATCATAACTTCGGCTCAGTATATCTTTAATGCAACATTGATGTGTGTCTTGTAGCAACAGTAACATATGTTATAATATCTGATATTAACGTTTACACAACATATTATGTTTTACAGATATTGACGTAACATGTGGGACGGAGGAGGAAGAGGCGGCCATGGAGTCTGATGGTATGTGAAAGCTATCTAACATGTATCCAACATGTATTATTGTTTGTAAACATTCTCATGAAGAAAATCAAAGTCTACAGCTTTGGCACTTGAAAAAGGATTATTCCTTTTCTTTTAGAATCCACTACTGCCCCCCTTTCCATATCATGCATCATATGCTTGTATTATGTTTTCATTTATGTCTGATTTGTAATTAATGACATTATGATGTCACATGCATATTCCATGACAAACCACAGTAATCATCTTCTTATTGGACAGACATTCCTTGCTATTCATTTGAGTGCCTATATGCATACCATATCCTTATGTCACCATTGTTAATAAATTGTAAACCACTTATAAGTATATATAAAACATAATCATGTTGAAATGCCTTGCTTTGATTTCATGATGTATGAGATATTAATATATATTTTATTATATATTTCAGATGGACACTCCACTTCTGGGCATCATTCTCCCACCCCTGCCCAGGCCCCTCCCCTTGTAGAAGCCCCTCCCCCTGTAGAAGCCCCTGCCCAGGCCCCTCACCAGGCCCCTGCCCAGACACAAGACCCTCCCGGCCCTTCCCATTCCTCCAGGCCTGTCCCTCCCAGAATTGTCCCTGTTCGCCGCTCTCCCCGTATTTTTGCCTGTACAGTTCCCCGACCTGCCCAGTCCCCAACTCACCATGCCCATGAATCCCCAGCTGTACGGGCTCCCCCAGAGCGGCACCCTAGCCCTCGCCAGCCCAATCCAAGCCCTCGCCAGCAATATCCCATCCCTCCCCCCTATCCCAACCTTCATTGTTCTAGGTGTCAGATCGTCCTTCCCAGGCACAGCTGTAAGTATCATTCTAAATAAACATTATAACATATTTAAAGTGACACTGTTCTCTTGGTCTCTTTATTTTTATGTTGAAAGGCATCTAATTTTTCAAATATTGTGAACTGTGGATTTTTTAATTTTTTATTTTTGGATTAATTTATCCACCAATCAGCAGGGACAACCAAGGTTGATCACCAAAAATGGTCAGAAATATAAAATGACAATATTGCATTTAAATTAAAGATACAAAGAGAATGTATTAGATTTGATAATAGGAGTAAATTAAATGTTTAAAAGATTTTTCATGGTCTATCTGAATCACAAAATAAAATATTTGTGGTCAGTGTCCCTTTAATATCATCTCACTCCATATACCAATCATTACTACTTGTATAGAAAAATAGAAATATAACTTTTTCAAACATTATCTCTTCTGTAAACCACTGGGGGTGTAATTTCTTCTGCTTGCTGTGTTTACACATGTTGGCCTCAAGGCAAAAAGCTTTAAGGATAGGTATGGATACCACAGGATAAATAAACTATTTAAATTTACAATGTATGGACAATGGAAATAATGTTCAAAATATTAATACACTCAAGTTGGAAAAGTGGATCAGTGTAAACAAATTAAAGGGTATAACATTTTGGAGTAAACTGTCCCTTTAATGGTTTATGTATGAAGAACATATTTCATGTGTAGATAAGCAATATTGAATATTTGATTGTAAGAATGATTTCTCTTTCAAATTCCAATGTATATTTGATAGATTTATATTATGTTGTGTAATTATCATTAATATTCTTCTATTTATTTATTTTAGGTTGTGACTCAGCATGGTTCATGCTCGAAACTCTATAGCGTATAGAGCAGGCCGTGTTGAGGAACTCGCTGTTCCTGGGAAGGTTGCATGACACCATTCATACCCTGCTCCAGGTTCAGCGTTCGACTCTACGCCATATAAGGCTTTTACAGTCAATGCCTGAATCTGGAGCAGAGCACGAAGAGGACAATGAAGGTGATGCCCAGTAAGTGGAGTATCTGGAGATGCTCCAAGGTCGCACTTAAGATTCTTCCATCCACATGTTACTGATTTGTTTGTTCCTGTTGCCATTTGGCCTTTTTTGTTTATTGTTCTGCCTGTTGCACTCTTTTACCTTGTCAAATGGCTCCAATGGGGCTGTGCTGGCCTTTGTTGGCCCTTGTCAACTCTCTCCAAGGACTGTGATGCACACTTTTACCTTGTCAAATGGCTCCAATGGGGCTGTGCTGGCCCTTGTCAACTCTCTCCAAGGACTGTGATGCACTCTTTTACCTTGTCAAATGGCTCCAATGGGGCTGTGCTGGCCTTTGTTGGCCCTTGTCAACTCTCTCTGAGGACTGTGATGCACTCTTTTACCTTGTCAAATGGCTCCAATGGGGCTGTGCTGGCCCTTGCCAACTCTTTCCAAGGACTGTGATGCACTCTTTTCCCTTGTCAAATGGCTCCAATGGGGCTGTGCTGGCCCTTGCCAACTCTCTCCGAGGACTGTGATGCACTCTTTTACCTTGTCAAATGGCTCCAATGGGGCTGTGCTGGCCTTTGTTGGCCCTTGCCAACTCTCTCCAAGGACTGTGATGCACTCTTTTTACCTTGTCAAATGGCTCCAATGGGGCTGTGCTGGCCCTTGTCAACTCTCTCCAAGGACTGTGATGCACTCTTTTACCTTGTCAAATGGCTGCAATGGGGCTGTGCTGGCCTTTGTTGGCCCTTGTCAACTCTCTCCAAGGACTTTGATGCACTCTTTTACCTTGTCAAATGGCTCCAATGGGGCTGTGCTGGCCCTTGCCAACTCTCTCCAAGGACTGTGATGCACTCTTTTACCTTGTCAAATGGCTCCAATGGGGCTGTGCTGGCCTTTGTTGGCCCTTGCCAACTCGCTCCAAGGACTGTGATGCACTCTTTTCCCTTGTCAAATGGCTCCAATGGGGCTGTGCTGGCCCTTGCCAACTCTCTCCAAGGACTGTGATGCACTCTTTTACCTTGTCAAATGGCTACAATTTTAATGATCTTTCAACATGTTTTTTTAAAACGTTGTTTATGTTTTATGACATACTAATAAAATACATGTCATTCCACGATTCTTTGTCCTCTTTATTCATGTCATTGATTGAAATCTCTAGTTTATGTGGTTAATCCTTAAAGGGACCTGAAACCAAATAATGGTCTTTCCGGAATCATATATGTAATACAATTGTAAATGACTTTAATATTTATATCTCCAATTTAATTTGATTCATTTTCTTGATATACTTTTCGTAAAGCTTTATCTTTGCAAGATTATGATTAGCATAGTAATGAACATATATATATATATATATCTTGATGTTTGTATATATATATATATATATGTATATTTATAATTTCACATCCATGTGTTCATTTGTAAACTCTGCATGAATTGATGCACCTTTAACAAATGATCCCAGGATTGATACAATGAGATAATCTCTGTAAAGTGTTATTTTTATGTAAATAGTATCCTCTCTGTGAATCCTGAAATTTTTTATTTGGTATTTCATGTCCCTTTAAGTGATGCTGACCACAATTGTTAAGGAATGGATCTGCATTTCTAAAGCGTTTTTCTCCTTTTTACATGAACAAGGACATATGATCTTATTTTAAAAAAACTCTTATTTGAATGTTGACAGCACATGTATTCCAATTTCAATTATATATTATTGTAGTAGTGTAACAAAATCAATCACTGTGTGTAATGTGCATATTTTAGATGATGAATATCTTTCTATTAATATTTTTAAAAATTAATTATCCTACGATATATGGCTATAGGTAGGCTGACCCTATTTCAACTTGAATAAGTGACACGTTTGATCAATACATGTGTCATTATTGTTATTCCAAAAAAATAGAAACATATCTGAAAACATCAATGACATATGTATTTATCATGTGTATCTTTTAAATGTTAAAGATGGACACCATAGCTATAGTTAAAAGGACAGTCAAGTCCTAAAAGATGATTTATGATTTAAATCGGGCATTTGAGTTTAACCAACTTCCTAATTTACTTTTATCCACAATTTTGCTTTGTTCTCTTGGTATTCTTATTTGAAAGGTAAAACTAGGAGGTTCATATGCTAATTTCTTCGACCTTGAAGACTGCCTCTAATCTGAATACATTTTGACTACTATAAGGCATTAGTTCACATGTTTCATATAGATAACATTGAGCACATGCACGTAAGGTGACCTAGGAGTGAGCATTGATTGGCTAAACTGCATGTCTGTCAAAAGAACAGGAATAATGGGGCAGTCAGCAGAAGCTTAGATATAAGATAATAACAGAAGTAAAAAGTATATTAATATATAACTGTGTTTGTTGTTCAAAAATGAGTAATGTGTAATAAAGGGATTAGCTATATTTTTAAACAACAAAATTTCTGGGGTTGACTGTCCCTTTAACATATAATATATAACACATCCCTATTTTCCGAATGCATCTCCTAGCATTAATTCTCAGTTAAAGGGACATGAAACACAATAATCAAAAGATTTGAAATTTATTGTTACAATGTATTTCAAATAGCAATGTCGTACATAATCGTGTAACCTTAAAATATTGTGTTCATGTCTATTTAAACCATGCTGCTTGCTAAATAGTTTAGTTAATAATCCTCTGCTTCTAATGAAATATCTCCTTATTTGCAATAATGGATTCTATTTCATATATCACAGTATTACGTTATCTAGCGTGACATTCCTAGCTAGCAATATAGACACATACTAGTTTATAAAATATAAATACGTTTCTTATTGATATGCCAAGCTATCAACTTAGTCCTTGTATTGGCTGAGGTTTTTACTCGATCTCGGATGCGCCATGTTGCTTAAGACGTCACCTGCCAGGCTGTCCAATGAGTCCTTGTATTGGCTGATGTTTTTACCGGATCAAGGATGCGCCTTTTATTGGATGGCATATTTACGCGATCAAGGATGCGCCTTTTATTGGATGGCGTTTTTACGCGATCAAGGATGCGCCATGTTAATTAAGACGTCACATGCAAATGTGTAAAAACCGTCTGATTGTATTACATAGTCCCGAAATATTAGATTTTGCACATAACCCACGTTTGTAAATGAGAAGACAAGTTTAAAACCATGGCGAGTATGGATTGTGTGAATCATGTACATTGTTGACCCATAGCTGATAAAGAACACAACATTCTCTTTTGATGGTTGTCTCGTTGAATAAACGAATGAAAGCAAAATGTTTTTGTGCATAAGATATTTTGAGGCAAGTGCAAATCCATGAATATAGTCCATCTTGTTTAATATGTTTGTCAGCAATATGTTCCTTTTTATGAATAATGACTGTGTTGTGTTTAATTTTCAACATATCGAATTCTGAAATATGCGCCATTGTATTTGAATCAAGTAATCAATATGCATTTATCTTTATCATATGCTAAATATATGAGATGCCTACTTCTTCTAGATGTTATGTCGTCGTATATTTTATTAAAGGGTCATTATACACTCACATTAAAAACACAAATATGTTTTTTTATCTCTATTTATATATTCCGTTTTTTATCAAATACATGTCTAGTGTGGCTTATGTTCAAATAACATTTCAGAAATTTTCTGACTCCTTTGATGTGAGTACCATCAGCTACCTTCTCCAGCTTGCTCCTGTTTGTGTAAAGGGTCTTTTCATATGCAAATGAAGGGGTATTGTCTTATTTTCCACTTGGAATGGGCTTTCCAGCTATCTTTTCAATATAGATAAACCGATTTTCTAAGAAAGTGTTTAAAGCTTTTTCTGATGGATTTTGATATCAGTATGTGGTCATCTTGTTGTTTCTAGTAGTGTCTATTACATGCAGTTCTCTGAAAAAAATTGTATACTGTCCCTTTAATGCAAATGTTGATTACTGTGTCATGTATGAGTTCCACAAATATATTATTGTGAGCATATATTTGTTTATTCACTCATAAAAGGACTTAAAACCATATTCCTTGTAAATAAAATGTCTTTCTAAAATAATTAAAACACAATAATGTCTCTTTAAGAAAATAAACTTTATTTAACACGTCAATAGAAATCCTATTCCAATATTTCTTGTTTGAACAAGTACATGTAGATATACCAACAATCACAAAATATTAGTATATGTTAGCATATGTCATTTTTTAAAGGGACAGTCTAGAAAACCAATAAAGATTTGCATTATGAAAAATGCAATTTTTAAAATACAAATTATGTCAAACGTTTCTCACCAATTTATCATAGTTCTCTGTTTATTCTTATTTGCTAGCTAAACCTAGGAGGTTCGTGTGCTTATTTCTTAGAGCTTGAAGAAAGCATGTAATCAGAATGCATTTTGACCACTAGAGGGCATTTTGATAGCATTTTAATATAGAAAAACTTGAGGTCATACAGCATATTTACCCTGGATTGATCATTGATTGTCTAAAATGTTGTTATGTCAGAATAACATAAATAAGTGGTCATTTTTCATAGGCATAGATACAAGGGTAAGCACATAAGTCACACGTGTATTTCTCCATGTTTTTGTTTCAAACTAGATAATGCGTAATACAGTGTTTTCTTTGTAAACAATAATGTTCTGACTGTCCCTTTAAGCTGTGTTATTGGCATTCAAACAGTAATATGCCATCATGTAAAATTGTAATGGTCATTTTGTTTGAGATTAGGGATTAGGGAAACAGTTTGGACATCACATCACAGAAACCAATCAATATCATGAACAAGGATAGGTATGTGATGATGTGGTGTCCACACACTTGTAACCCACACTCTGCAAACAATCTGCCTCCATGGACCCGGTCCCATAGAAGCAGATTATATACAGAGTGTGGTCCACAAGTGTATGAAAACCACATCATCACATACCTATCCATTACACATAAAATAAATACAAAATAAACATCTCAAAAAATACTTACTTCCTCACATTCGTTTAGACATGTTGTATATGTGCCATACCTCTGTTATGTTTATTCATAATATATTATCTTTATGGCATCTCCCTAGTTATATAAGCTTATTTCAGTGTCACCCTACCCTGTTAAAATATATATCAGAAATACAGTATCAAAAAGTACAAAATAAGAGGTTCTTCACTTGGGGTCCATGAGTGGCCCCTTCACATCAAGGCTTCAAACTGGAAACTCTGTGACTGGGTGTCACAGATAACCTATAGGAGGCGCTTACTTAACAGGTGGTGTGGGTGGCCCTAGTGTAAATGTGTAATAATAAACACATATGTAAATAAAAACATAACTAAAGTACAAAATTACTATAGAATATAAATTGTTAAAATCATATATAAACTTAATTGGAAAATTAATATGATATGTAAATCAAAAAATATAATAATAAAATAAAAATGCAAATGTATATATAAAAATACACACGTTGTACTGGAAGATGTCCAATATAAACGGTGCAAATAAAAAGTCCCAAATAAAGTCCGTCTGAGAAAGGGAAAAGTGGAGAAGGCAGCTCTCAGTCTTCACTTCACCAGTGATGTAATTTTCTTATATGGACAACTGTAAAAAACAGAAACAGAGGCGCCACATGTGTAGATCAATAGATACCAAGATGTATATCTGGACAAGACACAGGATACTCACAAACGTGAAGGCACTCTCTTGTGCCTGTTAGAGGCAGGCTGGTATTCTAAACAGCAAACCAGCTGGCTGTGTATACGAATCCCCGTCGTGATGTCCTGGAGAGATGGAGAGATGGATGTCCTGCAAGGCAGTCCTTGCCTGGATGGTGTCCTTTGGAGAAATGTGGGGAACCAGGGAACCAGTTTGCCTCCAAGAAATTCACTGTCACAATATAAAAAGGTCCTATATGAGAGGCCAACTGAAAAATCTCGTTGATTTTTAACTCCCACCTCCAACATTCCTCAGATAGACAAATACCCCACAATAATCTCTCACAGGTGCCTGCACTGTGTGTAGTTTATCATGTGCACCGATACAGAATCTATGTCAGTAGAGGTGCAGTGAAGGGAAAAGTCATTTACGCTCCATAAGAAAGTACAGCATCCTCCTAGCAGTACAACGTTGTACTGCTAGGAGGATGCTGTACTTTCTTATGGAGCGTAAATGACTTTTCCCTTCACTGCACCTCTACTGACATAGATTCTGTATCGGTGCACATGATAAACTACACACAGTGCAGGCACCTGTGAGAGATTATTGTGGGGTATTTGTCTATCTGAGGAATGTTGGAGGTGGGAGTTAAAAATCAACGAGATTTTTCAGTTGGCCTCTCATATAGGACCTTTTTATATTGTGACAGTGAATTTCTTGGAGGCAAACTGGTTCCCTGGTTCCCCACATTTCTCCAAAGGACACCATCCAGGCAAGGACTGCCTTGCAGGACATCCATCTCTCCAGGACATCACGACGGGGATTCGTATACACAGCCAGCTGGTTTGCTGTTTAGAATACCAGCCTGCCTCTAACAGGCACAAGAGAGTGCCTTCACGTTTGTGAGTATCCTGTGTCTTGTCCAGATATACATCTTGGTATCTATTGATCTACACATGTGGCGCCTCTGTTTCTGTTTTTTACAGTTGTCCATATAAGAAAATCACATCAAGGCTTACCTACCTTATACTATGTTACTTATAACTATGTGGTCCAAGAGCGGCCACTCAAATCATCTGGTGGGCTTACAGTTTGTCCAGCAATTATTACCTGCATTGAACATGTAATGTATACTGTACGTTTCCTTTACTTGTTTTCGTTGCCTACCCTGTAACAATTTGCTTTTTTTTGTATGTATGTTATGGCAACTATTAATTGTTTGGATTGAAAAGAACCTCAATAAAAAATATAAAATAAAAAAAAAAATATTTACTTCCTCTTCCTTCCCCTCTTCCCACGAGACTGAGGCAACTGCCCCCGCCGACGAGTTCTTATCGGAGATGTTGTGGGAGGAGGGGAAGGAGGAGTACTGGGATGACCAAGGTGAGGAGGAGATGGAGGAGTAACAAGATGAGATGGCCCAGCAGGAGATGGCCCAGCAGGAGATGGCCCAGCAGCAGATGGCCCAGCATGCGCCTCCCGGAAGAAATTCAACATATTTTCTTGAATCTGTAAACTCCGGATTTGTCCTTGCTCAATTCTTGTAAGGATCTCTATAATTTCTCTTTGTCCTTCTCGAATGCCACGAAGATCTTCGGTCATCTGAGTTCTAGTTTGGATATTTTCAATCCGGGAGGTACGCATCTGTTCGATGTAATCGAGTAACACCTGCACCTCAGCTCCTCCTGTTGTGCACGGTGGCCTGCTTGTGCACGTCAGCCTGCTGGTGCACGGCGGCCTGCTGGTGCTTGAGGGGCCTCTTCTTCTGCTTCAAGGGGGGCCTCTTCCTCTGCTTCAGGGGGGGCCTCTTCCTCTGCTTCAGGGGGGCCTCTTCTTCTTGTGCAGGGGGGGCCTCTTCTTCTCTCCGAGGTGGCGAGTCATCTCCACCACTCTCATACCTGGGTAAAGGAGGAGCCTGTAGTTGCTGTGCTGCCTCCCCCCCAGACTCTGTATATTGCAAAAAGAAAGAAATGTATATATTAGCATATTTCCAAATAAAGATGTATGCTTTTGCTTCCAATTGAATTACAAATGCAGCCTCATTAATCCACTTTGAAATCTCTCATTAATCCACTTTGAAATCTAACAATCAATGCGATTTCTGCATTTTCAAAACAGTGTTTGTGATATCTATCTGGTCAATCTGAATGTTTTTGCGTTTGCTTTCAGTCTGTTTAAATGCACACCTAACCTGTAGCCTAGATACTAATGTAATCGCAAGGTCATTGTGAATGCGTTTACGTAATAATGTGTTAAACAGCGTAATAGCATTAATCTTATCCTTAAATACATTTTTTATTTTGGATGTTAATAGATCCTTAAATGAGCTTACCATCAGATGAGAGTGGCAGGTTCCCAGCATCGATTCCTCCGATCCCGACTATGGCCACCTCGGAGATGCTGGGACGCAACATTTCCTCCCATCGGGAGTACTCAACGGTCAGTGCAGGCCCGCCACCGGTCCCTGTGGCATGTTGGTACTCCCTGCTTATTTTCTTTTTCAGCTCCATCTTGCAGTCCCGGTAGCGATGTTTAATAGAGTCCATATCTTTGTTATGGCCCCCCAATGCATTAACTGCATCCCTTATCTCCCGCCAGAGCTTCCTCTTGTCACTCGGGTGGTCTTCTGAGCCTGCAGCCTCTTATACCTGCCCATATATGCTTCTATGAGGACCTCCTTCTCCTCCATAGTATACCTCGCCTCCCTAGTCGCCTTGGCCTTCCCCTGTGATGGTGCCCTCTGTTTCCCGGACTGTGAAGCCCTACTCTGTCCGCCACTGGGCCTAGCCACTTGTTCATCTTGAACCAAGTGGCTGGGTCCACCTACCGCTTCCTCCCCCGCTTCCTGCCCCCCTTCCTTTCCTGTTCCTCTCCCTCTCCTCCCCCCTCTCCCTCTCCCCTGACTAATCTCCTGCCTGCCCTCCTCTTCCATCTTTTCCCTAAACTAAGCCCTAACTACAACAAAAAGTGACTGTGCACAAATGAAAGGGGGTCAAAATAAAGAAATAAAAAGACAAAACAAGTGCTCAAAGTGTGAAAAGGGATATAAATAAAAGAGGGTAAGGAGTATTTAACCAACCAAAATGTATAAGAAGACTAAAAGGAGGATATGTAAACTAAATGTAACTAGGAAATGGGGTATGGGATTACAGGGAATGGGATGAAAGGGAATGGGATGAAAGGGAATGGGGTATGGAGTGTAGTATGAGAGGGTATGGGGTATGGAGTGTATGTAGTGTTATTGATAACTGTATGTATGTATTGAATGTGTTTGCGTGTAAATGTGTTAAGTATACAGAAAAAGCACTCGCACACTCACCCAAACCAACTGTCGCTCACTACCGCTCTCTTACTAACTCACCTCCCACTAACTCACGCTCCCACTAGCTCACGCTCCCACTAACTCACACTACCACTAACTCACTCACGATAACACTAACTGACTCTCTCACACTAACACTAACTCGCACTAACTCTCACAATAACTCACTAAATCTCAAATCTCCAAAAACCCACCAGCAACACAGTCAAAGATTGTGCATTATGTGGTATACGTTATATACCCTGTGTAAATGAATAATGATGTACCGGTTTGCCTTGTAGATTGTGTTCAGGTGTGCTTTGTTAGTAATTAGTATGCGTACAATGTGTATTAGTTGTGTGAATTTGCGCATGCTCATTTTGAGTTAGTATTTGTGGAATGTTTAGAATGCGATGATGTCATAGTGCTCGTTTTCTATAACATTGTCCAATAGTATTATGTGTAAATGCTAATTGGTGATGGTGTCAGATTAGTGAAGTGTTGTATATGTATGTTTGTCCTAATATTTCGTAATATTGAATGCGAGTATTTTGCTTGTGTATGAGTGTGCATTTATTTTTCATTTTTGTTATTTTCCGTATTTCCGTATCATAAAGTATATGTGTATTCCTCGTTTAGTTATATTTTATTTTATTTTTCCCCGTTTCTGAATGTGTAATGCGTGTGTGCTATGTTTTGTGATTGTTGTTATGACATTTGCAGTGTGTTATTGTTGTGCATTATGTGGTATACGTCATATGACCGAGCAGTGCGTATTTCTCGCGAAATCGAGTGTTAGGTGAAAAAAGCGTGTTTGTTTGATTTGCCATTGATCTCTATCGGAGACTATCTAACGCGGGCGTGATTACGCATATTAAATAGACGCATTAGAAGGTTGTTTTTAAACTCTAAATACCAGCGTTAAAAACAACGTGCGTTAGTAAAAAAAGACGCGTAGCTAACGCACCCCTTTGGCCGCAAAACTCTAAATCTAGCCGTTGGTTTGTAAAATGTTTGCTGAGATGCTGTTTTATGGTAATGTTCAGCAACCTTTTTTTTTATTGATAATAATGGATAATAACTGAGATTTGCAAATAGTTTCTAGTTTTATTAGTTTCATGTTCCTAACAACGCAGTTTCAATTTACTTGCAATATAATTATGCTTATTCATGGTTTATCATTTAGAAATGGAGTAAGATTCTGCTACATTTTTGTTTTTTTTTGGAAAGCACAGGATACTTTATTATTGCACTACCAAGATGAAATTTCTATACATCTATGTCATCAAAATATTCAGGATATTTTTTTATTGTATTACAATGTTGGGGATAACCTGTTTTTTTTCTCCATAACACTTTGGTCTTTGGATTGACACAAATCATTATGTTTTTTTGAATGCACAATATATTTTTCTATTATGGGGGGAACAAAGTGCTCTGTTTTAAAATCTTTAGCTATTGCTTGGTACTGGGCAAATCTGTCTATTGATCTATTTTCAAAATGTATAGGATATCTTAGTATTTTATTATTATGTATGGGACACTTTGGTATCATATTATTATGCTGGGGATAAACTATTTTCTCTCCTCAAGATTTTGGACTTTGGTTGATACAATTATTATGTATACTATGCTTCTGGATTTTATAAGACACTTTTCATTCTACTACTATGGTAGGAATGGGGTTCTTTCTGTTTCTTTGCTATAAATATGTATGGGATATTTAATATTGTATTATTATGTTGGGGATACATTTTCCCCCCCTCTCTTCCCCCCCCCCTCTCCACGGTCTTTATTGGGTAGTTGAATGCCTAGAATATTAACCTGGAATGTGGGGGGAATTCACTCCCCAATCAAGAGGAAAGCAGTTATAAACTATTTAAGCATTTTTTTTTATATATAGCTTGTTTACAGGAAACACATCTATCAGATCTAGAACACCGTAAGATCCAGGCCAGATGGCTGGGGGAGTCATTTTTCTCTTCATATAAAAAGTCTGCTAGAGGGGTAATGATTTTATTTCATACAAAATTAAACTGTAAGATTCTTAAAGTCATGAAAGATAAAGAAGGCAGACACTTTATTGTAAAATTTCTGATACAAAATGAGGAATATCTGTTAATAAACGTTTACGGACCAAACAATCTGAATGAAAAATTCAGGAAGAGCTTAGTGAGCAATATAATTACATTTCCAAAAGTTAAAATTATATTAACAGGCAATTTCAATGTTACCCCTGACTCACATCTGGATAGACAGTAAAAAGGGTGCTGATAAAAGCAAAACTAGATTTACTACCTTTCATTTAAACTATGAGAAAAAAACGTTTAAAATGTTTCTGGACTCTCTCAGTTTGATAGATATTTGGAGAATGTTGAATCCCAACAATCTTGAATATACATATTGATCAACATCTAACAACACCCTTTCAAGATGAGACATTTCTTATTTCAGAATCTTTGGTTCACAAAGTTCTGAAATGAAATATTTTTGAACACACTCTATCTAATCATGCTCCTGTAGTGTTATTATTCAAAACTAAAATAGAATATACATTTAATGTATTTAATTTCCCCAATATATTTACAAAAATCTGTAAATTTTAGAGCATTTTGTAGTTAAAGCTTGGGAGGACTTTAGTTTGTTTAATAGTCACTGCAGGGACAACGTTCCGATATTTTGGGAAACAGCCAAGCTTTATCTAAAAGCAGAAATCAATGCCTATGTGGCTAGGTTAAAAAAGAAACAAAATACGTAAGATAAAGAAATATCAAATAAATTAAGAGATACATGTGCTTTATCTCAAGACTACCTGAATAGGGAGAAAAAAAAGAGAGAGATCTATTTCTTTTGGATCAGGTTCAAGAATCTCTATATAAAAACTCGGCTAGATTCGCAAGACATGGTAACAAAACAGGGAAATTTTTGGCCGCAATTTTTAAAAGACAAACCAAGAGAAGAAAAACCTATAGTTGCCTTGAAAGTAAAAGATAGATTATATACTAAACAGGATCAGATATCTCTTTTACTTCATAATTTCTATACTGAGCTATATGCATCTCAAAAGACAGATTTGTCTAATATTAATAAATGATTGGAAAATGTAGTCTGTCCTAAAATATCAGATATTGATTGTGAATCTTTAAAGTGAAGGTCAATTTTACTGTAATTGACTACTGCAATGCATTAGGCAATGTAGCATTAATGTAGTCGCTGCCTTATATCTTAATTTATAACTTTGGTTTTTGAAATAAATAAGTTTGCAAATAAGTACCGTTTATATTGCAACTCCTCCCCCGCACAACTTCCTTGTTCTCCTCTTGTGACGTTGCGAGCGGTCCAACCTGCTCTCTACGTCGGTTCCAAGCATGTTCACGACAGTAAAAAAAAAACTAAGCATGCGTATCGACATTCAAACCGCGACTCATGAACGAGCATGAGGAAGAAACTGCGCTATCGAAGCTTTAACGCATGCGCATAACTATCGCGTGACGTTTCAGGAAAGGGGCTGAACGCCCCGTGGTGCAAACGGCCATTAGTGGATTGAATAGGACTAGCCTGTCAATCAATTATAGAAAATGGCAGGCGGATTAAAGAAATGTACCGGAGGCTGTTTATAAGTTAAAAAACAGCGTTATTTAGTGAGAAGTCGAAAAATTGATGAATGAAAGTTGACCTAGTTTTTATTAAGGTATCCAACGGTGTGAGCGAGTCACCCGAACTTGACCTTCACTTTAAACAAGCCGATAGAAGAACAGAAGATTCATAAAATTATTGCCTCAATGGTAGGCTGACCATATTGCCGCTTTAAAAAGGGACACATATGAAAAATACATATGTCAGGGCTGTTTAAAGAAATGGTTTGGGATAATGTTCCATTATGAGAACCCTGCCTTATGTATTTTTCATATGTGTCCCTTTTTAAAGCGGTAATATGGTCAGCCTACTCAATGGCTAAAGGGAAAACGCTGGGTCCAGATAATATGCCTTTAGAGTTTTATCAGATCCTCTTAACAGAGATTGTGCATGTATTAAAAGATCTTTATAAATTCTATTTTGAAGAGAATCATGCAACATCTGAAAGTTTTAAAAGTGCCAATATTATTCTAATACCTAAAACCAATAAAGATCCTTCAGAAATTACTTCATATAGACCCATCTCTCTGCTTAGTCTTGATTATAAGATTTTGATGAAACTTCTGGCAGAGAGGATGAAAACTATATTACCTAAAATTGTTCATCAAGATCAAGTAGGTTTGGTTAGTGGGAGAACTTCAGAAGCAAATATAAGAAAAATCTTGCATTCAACTTTGCCATTATGATGAAAACCAGTCCGTTCTGCCTGAGCCCTTCCTGCTATCCTTGGATGCAGAGAAGGCCTTCGACAGAGTGGAATGGCCATTTATGATCAAAGTACTGGATACATTTGGCTTTGAAGGTAGAGTCATGGAACTAATCGCAAACATTTACTCTGATGTGAGAGCATCTTTATTGATCAATAATAGTATCTCAGACTCATTTATTCTGACAAGGTGTACCCGACATGGTTGCCTCTTGTCACCTCTTTTATTCGATCTAACATTGGAGCCACTGGCTATGAAACTGAGGGAGATTTTCCAAGGAATTAGCATAGGTAAAACAATACTTAAAATGTTTCTATTGGTGGATGATCTCCTTTTATTTGTATCCAACCTGAAGAACAATATTGAAGATATGAACATTGCAAAAAATAATGATTTGCAATTTAAACAATTTATAGAAACAAAATCATTAGAGTACTTAGGCCTTAAAATTTCAGCCAACCCCACAAGCTGGAATGAAGACAATATCTCAGCCACTCTACAAGAGAATAGTGAAAAATTGAAAAACTGGTCAACCTTGTCAGTCTCCTTGTCAGGAAAAATTAATCTTTATAAAATGTTTATTATTCCCAAAATTCTTTATACACTTAGAATGTTCCCTATGTTAATTAAGAAGATCAACCTATGGCGGTTTAACCAATCTTTGAGATATTTTCTTTGGAGGGGGAGAAAAGCAAGAATAAAACTTGCTAATTTATATCAGCCTTATTGCAAAGAAGGTCTTGATCTGCCCAATTTGGAATGGTATAATCAAGCAACTATTTTGTGCTTCCCCATCGATTGGGTTACAGTCTTTTAGATATTCAAATAAAGCTCTAGAGGAGCAGATATGTTACTCGTACTCTCTGAACCTTGTGATACATGCGCTAAACAAGGATCTAGGGAAAACCATCTCTTCTCCTCCCCTAGGGGTATGGAGATAATCAACAAAGTTATTGGGGACAGAATCAAATGTTTCCAAATGGTTGCCAATTCAATGTAATGGTCATTTTCCCTTAGGAAATATGGTTGACATATTGGATAAATGGTCATCTATCAAGTCCCTAACAATTGAAGGCTTTTATAATAAAGACTCTAAGAAACTTTATACTTTTGATTAATTTCGAGAAAAAAAATCCAGAAGTTCAAAGAAAACATATGTTTTATTTTCTCCAACTTAAACATATTTATAGACTGACAAAGAGGTTCCCCCAAATATGGACAGATCATCCATTATTAGATACTATTAATACTGAAAAATGGTCTATCTCCTCAATTTATAGAATTCTAAGAGTAGTTGATGCAGCAAGGCTGTTGTTAGAATTAAGGAATTGTTGGATAAAGTTAGTAGATCTGTCTGATCTGGACAGGATCATTTTGAAAAGAGTAAGAAAAACTCAGGCTCTCTGCCTCACAACGTATCTGAGAGAAACTCAGTTCAGATTATTGCATAGGGACTACTTAACCCCACTAAGAGTGACTAAGTGGAAAAAAGATGTTATCAACGAGTGTCTTAAATGTCGCTATCAAGACCCGGACCTGGGACACTTATTATGGGACTGCCCTAAACTAAAACAATTTTGGTTGAAAGTTGGTTATTTTATTTCCCAAATAATAAAAATGTAAATACAATTGACAAAATAATCTATCCTGTTATTGACAACTCATGACTCACGGGGTAAAAAATCAAATTTCATCCTGACAGCAATAATAATTCTTAGAATATCAATATTCAGTAAATGGATTTGCTCTACTGCACCCTCGATTGGTGAAGTTAGGAAATTAATGTTAAACTCCGCAATAACAGCGGCATACAACTCTAGACTAGAAATGAAGAGAGATGACTCCTTTGGCAGGATCTGGAGTGATTTTGCTCATTATCAAGGAAGAGATTTCATATTGCCTTTAGAACAAATGATTAACACCCAAGTGAAGTGGGGGGGGGGGGGGGTTAGAGGAGGGGGAGCTCAGCAGGGCCGTTGTGGGTTTTTGTTTTTTTTTTCGAGGGAGGAGGGATGTAATATTGATGAGCTCATTTGATTTATAAATATTATTATATATATCCGATTTGTAAGTTAGGCTGCTACATGAATCCAAATGTTAATACTTAGGTAAAAAGCTATAGCTATTTGTACGCAATTATTGTCTTTTGGAGTAGTAACTCCACTGTTTGTATTGCTCTTTATATATATATATATATAATTATTGTCTAGTGCAGCGGTCGCCAACCAGTAGTCCACGAGAAGATGTTGGTGGTCCTTGACACCATCAAGCAGGAATTAATCTCCTGTGATGCTGTCACCCCCGTCACGCAGCAACTCCCTACAGTGCCTGGCTGGACATCAGTGAAAACCGATGGAGGAGTTAAATTACAATCTCCCTATGTACATTGCGTAGTACTGCGCAACTTGTGTAGCTAGATTGTATTTTTAACTCCTCCCGTCCGGCATGCTGCTCAGAGAAAGATGCTTCAATTTTAAAGCCAACAGAGGTTAGTATAGTCTTGGCTTGAAATAGTGGAATTAAAGTATAAAAAAAAAGAGAATCTTAAAAAAAAAAATCTCTTATATTTCATTTATTTTCTTCCCTTTACCTGTCTCTTTGTAGTAATTTTCCTAAATCCTTCAGATGGACTTACATCATTGTTTGTCTTCCCCCCCTCCATCTTCTTCTTTTTTTTTATTAAATATTAATTATTTTTCATTCTAATAATTTTCCAGCACACAAAGCCCTTCCACCTGAATTCCAGTAATTGCCATCCAGCAGATCAGCCATATCTCACCAGTATTATAATAATTGCCAGTAACATCAGTTGTGGTTAGCTCACATCCATATTGAGAGCTTTCTGATATAAACTTAATTTATGACTCCAATGTATGTCCATGATTATAAGTAGTTTTGAATAACTCCTAACTAGGGAGGTAAGTCTTGTGGTCCTTTTAAACATAATTCTTTTTTTCCCACTTTCTGCCCCTCTGTTTCCAGCTCAAAAGTTGGCACTCACCCATTCATTTAGTTACTTCCAAAGAATAATTCTTAAAAATGTGTAAATATATAGATAATGTAAAGTTAGCTATGGTATACTAGTTATGTACAGTATATGTGTGTGTGTGTGTGTGTATGTATGTATGTATATATGTATTATATATATATATATATATATATACACACACACATTATAGAGGTTTGTACCTTTTTAAAAAAAAATCATGTTAGTGGTCCACAGGATTCAAAATTGTGAGTTTAATGGTCCCCTAGATCTGAAAGGTTGGCGACCCCTGCTATAGACCAGGGGACAGCAACCTTGGGCCCCCAGATGGTTTGGAACTACATTTCCCATGATGCTCAGACAGCCTAAATAGTGTATCAGCATCATGGGCTATGACCTCTGCTATAAACAATTATTTTATTCAGTATATCTTATTTCATGTATTGTAGGCTCTGTAACATCCAATATACATAAATTTGATTTAACACTATATTACATCCTTCTAATAGGATTTCTTTTAGCATACTTCTAGCAAGATGCTTGCTATCTATGTACCCTTTTTTTTTTTTTTACCTAGTTGGCAAAATGTAGTTAGTGCTGACCATCTTTGCTTTAAGTTCTCCTAACAGACTTTGTGGCTATTTTTACATACCTTCTATACTATTATAAAACAGAGGTTTAACATATGAGACCCATGAGTGGTCTCTTATTTCAGGATTCCCCTTTTGCTACTCTCATGAGTTCTCCAGAAAGGTTATAGTTTGATGTGTGTTTTTCTAGCTCTCATACTAGCAAGTGCCTCACCAGTCACTGACCTCACTGCACATCACTGATGCTATTTAAATATTGTCTATTGGACTTATTTCGTAATCTCTCTTTTTGGGATATTGATGTCATTAGATATTTTCATGTTGACTAATGTGCAATGTATTAAGCATAATGATTGTATGCCTTGATTGAGACCTCAATAAAAATAAATAAATAGGATTTGTATGGCTACCCATCTTTTTTTTTTTGTATTGTGAAACTTAACTAAATAGTCAATTACCTACCTATAGTTGTGACTGTTGATAGACTTGTTACCTTTAAGGAAGTGCTATGTTGCCTAGTCCCAAAGTGATCTCAATGTCCAAGGTGTGCTGTCAATAATGTCAGTGCTAGCAGGAATGCTGGGCATGTAGTGAGCAGCAGTGCTGCTCAGTACTTGGGGTGAGCTGAGGACAACTATCCATCTTTTGCAGGCAGTGAAGCTGATGATGCGGATGCCTCTGTTTGTAGTGTATCAGGAAGTGACACTGCTGAAGAGGGAGTGTCAAGAAAGGTAGCTTTAAAAGACCTTTTATACCAATATTTGGTGCTCGGTTATTTTTCTTTAAAGGGATACTAAACTCAAATTTTTTTCTTTTATGATTCAGATAGAGCAGAGCTTTTTGAGATAGAGCATGCAATTTTAAGCAACTTTCTAATTTACTAATATTTTCAATCTGTTTGTTCTCTTGCTATCTTTATTTAAAAAGCAGTATTATAAAGCTTAGGAGCCAGCCCATGTTTGGTCCAGCACCCTGGATAGCGCTTGCTTATTAGTGGCTACATTTAACCACCAATAAGCAAGCCTAACCCAGGTTCTGAACCAAAAATGGTCTGGCTCCTAATCTTTACATTCCTGCTCTTTAAATAAAGATAGCAAGAGAATGAAGCAAAATTGATAATTGGGGGTAAATTTACCATTATGCGAACAGACAAGATCCACTGTAGCGATCATGTCCGCTGCACATCGATAAATGCTGACAGCATACATTGTCGGCATTTATCATTGCACATTCTGGTGAACTGCTTGTGCAATGTCACCCCCTGCCTATTCACGGCCAATCGGCCACTAGCAGGGGGTGTCAATCAACCCGATCAGGGGGATTAATGTCCGCCGCCTCAGAGGAGGCGTACGAGTTAAGGAGCAGCGGTATTAAGATCGCTGCTTCTTAACTCCTGTTTCCAGCAAGCCTCAAGGCTCGCACAGAAACGGTTACATTTGCCGCAATACAGGGGTTGTTAAATCAGCCCCATGGAGTAAATTAGAACGTTGTTTAAAATTGCATGCTCTATCTGAATCATTAAAGAAAAAAATGTTTGTTTAGTATTCCTTTAATGTCCCCAGAGAACTTGATCTCAACCCCCCCCCCCCCCGTTTCTGGTGTGACCTTGGACTTTCTCTGGATTAAGACCCAAACCTGACCCCTTGCTGTGCTTCCTGTACCTTGCTGACGTTTTGGCTACTAATTTGTGTAACTGTATACAAAACTATTCACTTCCATATGTACCTGCCTGGTTCCTTGCAGATTCTCTGGTTCCTAAATTTCTCCTGGTTCCCAATTGTGTACTGTTGCCTGGCTACTTTCAAATCTAGTGGTTCCTTACTCTGGCCTTTTCTTGAGCTTTGCTTCCAAATCCACTTCTGCCAACTTGAACCCTGAAATGAATGGACGTAATCATCTATTACCTTTATATATGTGCATCTGCACACCAGTCATTTGTAACCGCAGCTTCTCAGCCTTGGATACCTCAATCTGTGCTAGAGTATGGGCCATGAGTAAAACACATGTAGCAAATGTCATGGTTGTTTTTCCTTTGCTCTAAGCTTTTTGTATTTTTTCATCCTTAATAAATGTACGTTTACTTCAGCATTCTCCCAGATATTAAACATCTTACTTATTTGGATCCAGTTAATTGGATCCATAGAGATATGTAAAAAGTATATTTTCACACAAAATATTGTGGGGGTCTGTAGTCAAAGCATTCATGTGTAAACAACTTTGCAGTATACTCATATATGGAGAAAACAAGTAATTTTACACTTTAATAACTTTAAAAGGGGTTATGTCTTAGAGCATACTAGGTTGCTGACTGCTACAAAATACTTATCAGCATCCAGCAACAGCATGAAACACACACTGATCTCAGCATGTCTCTCATGCCATGGCGGCACCCCAATCTGAGCACAAACAGGCATGCAATCACAGGGGCATCCTACCCCTGCAATTGCTAGCTTGTGATGGTCTCTATACTGCTATCTCTACTCTGCCACACTTGTGGGGTATGCAGAAATAGCGCTGTCTCACTGATGTTAGCGAGACTGCCACTGTAAGAGCCCAGGGTACAGCGCTGGTCCTTCAGGGGTAAGCAAACACTGCCATACCCTGTAGGGGTTAATAGAATAGGGGTTTATTTAGATGGGGATTGTGGCTTTTTAGGGATTAAATAGCACAAGGGGTTTATTTTGATGGGGGTCAAGGCAGTTCTGGGGTTGATAGCATAGGGCTTTAGGGAATTGTGGGGGCTAAGAGGTTAATAGAATAGGGGTTTATTGGGGTTTAGGGGGTTATTATTAGTAGGATTAACAATTTGATTTAGTGGTTTGGGGGCTGCAGGGCATTTCATTTGTTAATAATTAAGTTAATCAACAAATTGAGGCCTATATAAGAAACGTCTTGCGGATCTGATCCGACAGTGTGGATCAGGTCCGCAAGACATCACTGAATGCGGACAGTAATACGCTCTCCACATTTAACATTGCACCAATGGGCCGCCAGCAGGGGGTGTCAATCAACCTGATCATACTCGATCGGGTTGAATTGTTGCGATTCCTGTCCGCCTGCTCAGAACAGGCGGACAGGGTTATGGAGCAGCGGTCTTTGTGACCGCTGCTTCATAACTGCTGTTTCTGGCGAGTCTGAAGTCTCGCCAGAAAAAACGGGCCGTCAAGCTGGAGCTTGATAGATAGGCCCCATTGTGTTAATAAATTTAATCTAAAACTAATAAAGTGCCTAAGAAAATTTGGACTAATCGATTCTTGAAAATCTCAGAAGGAATGATTTGTCTGAAATAAATTATTTTATGTCTAATAACCACTGCTATTGTGGCCGCTCATGTGTTATTAGGAAGTAGAAAATATGGTTTGTAGGTTGTGTGCTTAGTTTGCAGTACATATGTTGGCAGGCACCAGACCAAGATGGTTTCTCAGAGAGATATTTAACATAAACAGAAGCACCACATGACCTAGTATTACCAGAAATGCAGTGTGATGAATGTGAAGAAGTCAAATTGCACAGGCTTGATAACACTGCTTTTTAACAGCTGAGAAACGCGTTGCTTGTTTTTACTATTTATAATAAATGTAAGTTTTATCTTACAACGTCCTATTTGCCAATCATTTTATATCTCCTGTGTGGAGAGAATTTTTAAAGACGATTTCCTTTCCTGTTGCCGGCTACCATGGGTGACCAGTCTGCTGGGTGACTGAGAGATTCCAGCCTGCTTTGTTTGCAACATCTAACAGGGGTGCTACTTTACACGTGAGTGCAATTTGACTTCTTCACATTTATCACACTGCATTTCTAGGCCATGTGGCGCTTCTGTTTATGTTTAATATCTGCAGGTTGCTGACTTTGGGATTTGGACCACAGATCCTTTCACAGAGAGCTGCCTGGGCCTGGATGTTCAATTATATTGGACATTGTGTCTATATTAACATTTTTTCCAATATATGTGATTTATATTGATAATTTGATTGTTTATATATTTTGTATCATATTTTTATATATATGTGTTTAGACTTATATCTACACATAAATATTATCACTTTTTTATTACCAAATCTTTCAAAATCATTAGATTATAGCATTTGTCAATTTTGAACTTGGGCGCCCCCTATTAATTTGTATTGTACTCAGAGAGATATTTGCCTCTTTCAAAAGAGAAGACCTTGGGGCCTATTTATCAAAGGTCTTGCGGACCTGATCCGACAGTGCGGATCAGGTCCGCAAGACCTCGCTGAATGCGGAGAGCAATACGCTCTCCGTATTCAGCATTGCACCAGCAGCTCACAAGAGCTGCTGGTGCAACGCCGCCCCCTGCAGACTCGCGGCCAATAACCCGATCGTACTCGATCGGGTTGTATTCCGGCGATTCCTGTCCGCCTCATCAGAGCAGGCAGACAGGGTTATGGAGCAGCGGTCTTTGTGACCGCTGCTTCATAACTGCTGTTTCTGGCGAGTCTGAAGACACAAGCTCTGTTCGGGGCTTGATAAATGGGCCCCTTATGTCACTCCTAAATGGATTGTAAAAGTAGATACATTCTCAAACATATGCATTTAATTAATCAAAATTATTTCAAATGCATTTTTTTCTCCAGAATAAATTATCCATTTTGCAGTGATCGAGCACATGAAAGAGGTCAATGATTGGCAACAATGAGATCATTACGTTACAATGAGTAGCCCATTACAAATAAACAATTGAGCAAATAGAATTATATTTCTGCTTAATTTATGTTTTCTGAAAAAAATGCAACACTCGGTTAATACATTCTTAAATATGCCCAACACAAGTAAATAGGACATACCGATTCTGGGAATACTGTGATTCCTTATTTTATGTTTGTAGGGAGACTACTGCACAACTTAAAGAGACAGTCTAGTCCAAAATAAACTTTCATGATTCAGATAGGGCATATAATTTTAAACAAATTTCCAATTTACTTTTATCACCAATTGTTGTTTGTTCTCTTGGTATTCTTAGTTGAAAGCTAAACCTAGGAGGTTCATATGCTAATTTCTTAGACCTTGAAGGCCACCTCTTATCTGAATGCATTTGGACAGTTTTTCACAACTAGAGGGTGTCAGTTCATGCGTGTCATATAGATAACACTGCTCACACACATGGAGTTACCTAGGAGTCAGCACCGATTGGCTAAAATGCAAGTCTGTCAAAATAACTGAAATAAGAGGGCAGATTGCAGAGGCTTAGATACAAGGTAATCAAAGAAGTAAAAACATAATTTATGTAAGAACTTACCTGATAAATTCATTTCTTTCATGGTGGCAAGAGTCCATGAGCTAGTGACATATGGGATATACATTCCTACAAGGGGGGGACAAAGTTTCCCAAACCTCAAATTCCTAGAAATACACCTCCCACCTCACTCATACCTCAGTTTAATGTATAGCCAAGAAGAGATAGCTAAAAGAAATAACACTTTCCAAGAAAGTAGTTTACTATCCAAAGAATGCATAGGGGCCTATTTATAAAGCTCCATATGGAGCTTGATGCCCTGTGTTTCTGGTGAGCCTTCTAAAGACCGCTGCTCCATAACCTGTCCGTCTTCTCTGAGGCGGTGGACAGAGATCGCCGGAAATCAACCCGATCCAATACGATCGGGTTGATTGACACCCCCTGCTAGCGGCCGGCATTGCACCAGCAGTTCACAAGAACTGCTGGTGCAATAATAAATGCCAACAGCGTATGCTGTCGGCATTTATCGATGTGCAGCGGACATGATCCACAATATTGGATCATGTCCGCTCACACATTATTAAATAGGCCCCATAGCTTTAAAAGGAGGAGCCTGCAAAATCTTAAAAATCAAATTAAGACTTCGAGGACAAAATTGATTTAATAACAGGTTTGATATGAATCAAAAACTGAACAAAACAGTGAATATCAGGAAGCTTAGCAATCTTTCGATGAAATAAGACAGAAAGAGCAGAGATTTGTCCTTTCAAAGTATTTGCAGAGAAACCTTTATCCAAACAATCCTGAAGGAACTGTAGAATCCTAGGAATTCTAAAAGAATGTCAAGAATAATCATGAGTGGAATACCATGAAATATAGGTTTTCCAAACCCTACGATAAATCTTCCTTGAAACAGACTTACGAGCCTGTATCATAGTGTTACTTACTGAGTCAGAGAAACCTCTATGACTAAGAACTAAGCGTTCAATTTCCATGCCTTCAAATTTAGAGATTTGAGATCCTGATGGAAAACTGGGCCTTGAAACAGAAGGTCTGGTCCTATAGAAAAGTAATAAAAGCTGACAGCAGATATACTTTTAATAAATTACAATATTCTTGTATTCTGTCACGTCAATATTTTTTACTATATTGGATCTAGACTTGGAACTAAAGCCTTTGTATGATGCATTATACTCCAGTTATGTAATGCAGTAATATAAAAAGACTGTAAACTAAGAAGAAGTTATTTATTAAAAGAAAAACTTGGTTGGACATTTAAACCTAAATCCTTTACACCAAAAGAAGCTATTTCCAAATATAATTTCAAAAAAAGGCTACACTTCATTAGCCAGTTCACCCTATTGGACTTTGCAGCTAGTATTCTCCTCCTCTGTGTTTTGTATATGTATTAATAAATTAAAAATGTGACACATCAATTCTCTAAATCATCTCTTGAAACTAATATAACATTATCACCAAAGCCAAATAAACTAACTGATTTTTTTTTTTGTCAGTTAGACACCCACTTCTTTATTAAATGTAGATAATAAATTATATGAAAATATTCTAGCATAATAAATGCTCTTTTGCCACAGCTAATTGACCAAGTAGGTTTTATACCCTACATTTAATACATTATGCTTAAAGGAGGAGGATATCTTTGGTTTTCCTCTCAACAGATGATGAAAAGACCTTTGACCCTGTTAGCTGAAAGCTTTTACATGGCAATTCCAATATAGAACACCTAGGAGTCCTGCCATCTTTTCAAACATATAAACACCCCCAGCAGCACTTGTATAATAAAAATGACCTTTATTTTCTATGCATGAGGGTCATAAAAAGTGATGTTTATATTATATGTTTTCAGATCATTTTATTATTTAAAATGGAACGAGACAAGGTTGCCTTTTGTCCCACTTTGTTTGCATGTGTCTTAGAAAAGCTGGCAACATCAATTAGACAGAATTGACATGTTCAGGGTCTTCAAACTACAGATGATATTTTATTATCTCTTACAAACCCTGAGGTCTCTATTCCCAACCTTCTTACAGAATTTAAATTGTTCCATGAATATTCTAATTTTGCAGTTAATTATACCAGATCCAAAATTCTCAATATCTCCATTCCATTATGTAAATGAGATTCCATTAAAAAATGTTGCCCTTTAAATGGTGTTCATGCTCTCTACAGTGTTTGGGAGTCCAGTTAGCTAATATAATAGATGAGATTTATAATTTGAACTATCTGCACCTTAAACATGCAGCTATATTAGAGATCTCTCATGCTGGAAATCCCAAATAATATCCTGGGTGTGTAGAATAAATGTCATATATGAACCTATTTCATCATGATTTCAAAATATGTGTTATTTTAGAGCACACACTCTTTTTCCGCCAATTATGGTAGATTATGTTGGCTCCTTACTAAACAATAGGGTTTACAAGATATTTGGAGCTCTGTAGGTTTAGAGACCTTTAACACTTGGGACCTCCTCTTCCTCACCCCACAGCAAACATTTCCATACCTCTGAATCAGCCTCTATTATTATAGAACATAATCTGCCTATGCCAGATAAATTTAAAGAGGATCGGTAGCAGCTTAAAACCTTTATTATGGCCTGCAAGGTAATGTTTTCTTTGAAACCCAAAACTTTTTCTTCAGATTTTGTGAAAGTTACAACTGCTCTGTTATCAAATAAGCCCCTTAAATTAATTTGTTTTTGGATGCAATGAGGCTTATTTATGATGGGGGTTTTTTTCGGCCCAGAGTTCTATTAGATATCCTTCTCAAAGAAAAAAGCGTGGCCGCAATAACTCATCAGTTTAGAATTGGATTGTCTGGTGAATTTAAGGATGAATTAGCCTGTATTGGTATTCCTAGTTCTCTGACTGATTTGATAAGACTAGTTATACAAATTGATCACAGATTTTGTGAAGGAAAGAGAGAGAAGGGAGTCAGCAAGACTTTATTGAAGAAAAACATAATTTATGTAAGAACTTACCTGATAAATTAATTTCTTTCATATTAGCAAGAGTCCATGAGCTAGTGACGTATGGGATATACATTCCTACCAGGAGGGGCAAAGTTTCCCAAACCTCAAAATGCCTATAAATACACCCCTCACCACATCCACAAATCAGTTTAACGAATAGCCAAGAAGTGAGGTGATAAGAAAAAAGTGCAAAGCATAAATATAAGGAATTGGAATAATTGTGCTTTATACAAAAAAATCATAACCACCACAAAAAAGGGTGGGCCTCATGGACTCTTGCTAATATGAAAGAAATTAATTTATCAGGTAAGTTCTTACATAAATTATGTTTTCTTTCATGTAATTAGCAAGAGTCCATGAGCTAGTGACGTATGGGATAATGACTACCCAAGATGTGGATCTTCCACGCAAGAGTCACTAGAGAGGGAGTGATAAAATAAAGACAGCCAATTCCGCTGAAAAAAATCCACACCCAAAAATAAAGTTTAAATCTTATAATGAAAAAAACTGAAATTATAAGCAGAAGAATCAAACTGAAACAGCTGCCTGAAGTACTTTTCTACCAAAAACAGCTTCAGAAGAAGAAAACACATCAAAATGGTAGAATTTAGTAAAAGTATGCAAAGAAGACCAAGTTGCTGCTTTGCAAATCTGATCAACCGAAGCTTCATTCCTAAACGCCCAGGAAGTAGAAACTGACCTAGTAGAATGAGCTGTAATCCTTTGAGGCGGAGTTTTACCCGACTCGACATAAGCATGATGAATTAAAGATTTCAACCAAGATGCCAAAGAAATGGCAGAGGCCTTCTGACCTTTCCTAGAACCGGAAAAGATAACAAATAGACTAGAAGTCTTTCGGAAATTCTTAGTAGCTTCAACATAATATTTCAAAGCTCTAACTACATCCAAAGAATGCAATGATCTCTCCTTAGAATTCTTAGGATTAGGACACAATGAAGGAACCACAATTTCTCTACTAATGTTGTTAGAATTCACAACCTTAGGTAAAATTGAAAAGAAGTTCGCAACACTGCCTTATCCTGATGAAAAATCAGAAAAGGAGACTCACAAGAAAGAGCAGATAATTCAGAAACTCTTCTAGCAGAAGAGATGACCAAAAGAAACAAAACTTTCCAAGAAAGTATTTTAATGTCCAATGAATGCATAGGTTCAAACGGAGGAGCTTGAAGAGCCCCCAGAACCAAATTCAAACTCCAAGGAGGAGAAATTGACTTAATGACAGGCTTTATACGAACCAAAGCTTGCACAAAACAATGAATATCAGGAAGATTAGCAATGTTTCTGTGAAAAAGAACAGAAAGAGCAGAGATTTGTCCTTTCAAGGAACTTGCAGACAAACCTTTATCCAAACCATCCTGAAGAAACTGTAGAATTCTCGGAATTCTAAAAGAATGCCAGGAAAATTGATGAGAAAGACACCAAGAAATGTAAGTCTTCCAAACTCGATAATATATCTTTCTAGATACAGATTTACGAGCCTGTAACATAGTACTAATCACAGAGTCAGAGAAACCTCTTTGACTAAGAATCAAGCGTTCAATCTCCATACCTTTAAATTTAAGGATTTGAGATCCTGATGGAAAAAAGGACCTTGTGACAGAAGGTCTGGTCTTAACGGAAGAGTCCATGGTTGGCAAGAGGCCATCCGGACAAGATCCGCATACCAAAACCTGTGAGGCCATGCTGGAGCCACCAGCAGAACAAACGAGCATTCCTTCAGAATCTTGGAGATTACTCTTGGAAGAAGAACTAGAGGCGGAAAGATATAGGCAGGATGATACTTCCAAGGAAGTGACAATGCATCCACTGCTTCCGCCTGAGGATCCCTGGATCTGGACAGATACCTGGGAAGTTTCTTGTTTAGATGAGAAGCCATCAGATCTATTTCTGGAAGTCCCCACATTTGAACAATCTGAAGAAATACCTCTGGGTGAAGAGACCATTCGCCCGGATGTAACGTTTGGCGACTGAGATAATCCGCTTCCCAATTGTCTATACCTGGGATATGAACCGCAGAAATTAGACAGGAGCTGGATTCCGCCCATACCAGTATTCGAGATACTTCTTTCATAGCCAGAGGACTGTGAGTCCCTCCTTGATGATTGATGTATGCCACAGTTGTGACATTGTCTGTCTGAAAACAAATGAACGATTCTCTCTTTAGAAGAGGCCATGACTGAAGAGCTCTGAAAATTGCACGGAGTTCCAATATATTGATCAGTAATCTCACCTCCTGAGATTCCCAAACCCCTTGTGCTGTCAGAGACCCCCACACAGCTCCCCAACCTGTCAGACTTGCATCTGTTGAAATTACAGTCCAGGTCGGAAGAACAAAAGAAGCCCCCTGAACTAAACGATGGTGATCTGTCCACCACGTCAGAGAGTGTCGTACAATCGGTTTTAAAGATATTAATTGAGATATCTTTGTGTAATCCCTGCACCACTGGTTCAGCATACAGAGCTGAAGAGGTCGCATGTGAAAACGAGCAAAGGGGATCGCGTCCGATGCAGCAGTCATAAGACCTAGAATTTCCATGCATAAGGCTACCGAAGGGAATGATTGTGACTGAAGGTTTTGACAAGCTGATATCAATTTCAGACGTCTCTTGTCTGTCAAAGACAGAGTCATGGACACTGAATCTATCTGGAAACCTAAAAAGGTTACCTTTGTCTGAGGAATCAATGAACTTTTCTGTAAATTGATCCTCCAACCATGATCTTGAAGAAACAACACAAGTCGATTCGTATGAGATTCTGCTAAATGTGAAGACTGAGCAAGTACCAAGATATCGTCCAAATAAGGAAATACCACAATACCCTGTTCTCTGATTACAGACAGAAGGGCACCGAGAACCTTTGTAAAAATTCTTGGAGCTGTTGCTAGGTCAAACGGTAGAGCCACAAACTGGTAATGCTTGTCTAGGAAAGAGAATCTCAGAAACTGATAGTGATCTGGATGAATCGGAATATGCAGATATGCATCCTGTAAATCTATTGTGGACATATAATGCCCTTGCTGAACAAAAGGCAGAATAGTCCTTACAGTTACCATTTTGAATGTTGGTATCCTTACATAACGATTCAATATTTTTAGATCCACAACTGGTCTGAAGGAATTCTCCTTCTTTGGTACAATGAAGAGATTTGAATAAAACCCCAGCCCCTGTTCCAGAACTGGAACTGGCATAATTACTCCAGCCAACTCTAGATCTGAAACACATTTCAGAAATGCTCGAGCCTTCGCTGGGTTTACTGGGACACGGGAAAGAAAAAATCTCTTTGCAGGAGGCCTTATCTTGAAGCCAATTCTGTACCCTTCTGAAACAATGTTCTGAATCCAAAGATTGTGAATGGAATTGATCCAAATTTCTTTGAAAAAACGTAATCTGCCCCCTACCAGCTGAGCTGGAATGAGGGCCGCACCTTCATGTGGACTTAGGAGCTGGCTTTGGTTTTCTAAAAGGCTTGGATTTATTCCAGACTGGAGATGGTTTCCAAACTGATACCGCTCCTGTGGATGAAGGATCAGGCTTTTGTTCCTTATTGTGACGAAAGGAACGAAAACGATTATTAGACCTAAATTTACCTTTAGATTTTTTATCCTGTGGTAAAAAAGTTCCTTTCCCTCCAGTAACAATTGAGATAATAGAATCCAACTGAGAACCAAATAATTTATTACCCTGGAAAGAAAGGGAAAGCAAAGTAGACTTAGAAGACATATCAGCATTCCAAGTTTTAAGCCATAAAGCTCTTCTAGCTAAAATAGCTAGAGACATATACCTGACATCAACTCTAATGATATCAAAGATGGCATCACAAATAAAATTATTAGCATGTTGAAGAAGATTAATAATGCTATGAGAATTATGATCTGTTACTTGTTGCGTTAAAGCTTCTAACCAAAAAGTTGAAGCTGCAGCAACATCCGCTAAAGATATAGCAGGTCTAAGAAGATTACCTGAACACAGGAAAATTGAATCCTTTCTAAGAAAAGCTTACTTATCTAAAGGATCCTTAAAGGAAGTACTATCTGCCGTAGGAATAGTAGTACGCTTAGCAAGAGTAGAGACAGCCCCATCAACTTTAGGGATTTTGTCCCAAAACTCTAATCTGTCAGATGGCACAGGATATAATTGCTTAAAACGTTTAGAAGGAGTAAATGAATTACCCAAATTATTCCATTCCCTGGAAATTACTTCAGAAATAGCATCAGGGACAGGAAAAACGTCTGGAATAACTACAGGAGATTTAAAAACCTTATTTAAACGTTTAGATTTAGTATCAAGAGGACCAGAATCCTCTATTTCTAATGCAATTAAGACTTCTTTAAGTAAAGAACGAATAAATTCCATTTTAAATAAATATGAAGATTTATCAGCATCAACCTCTGAGACAGAATCCTCTGAACCAGAAGAACCATTATCAGAATCAGAATGATGATGTTCATTTAAAAATTCATCTGAAAAATTAGAAGTTTTAAAAGACTTTTTACGTTTACTAGAAGGAGGAATAACAGACATAGCCTTCTTAATGGATTTAGAAACAAAATCTCTTATGTTATCAGGAACACTCTGAGTATTAGATGTTGACGGAACAGCAACAGGTAATGTAACATTATTAAAGGAAATATTATCTGCATTAACAAGTTTGTCATGACATTCAGTACAAACAACAGCTGGAGGAACAGATACCACAAGTTTACAGCAGATACACTTAACTTTGGTAGATCCAGCACCAGGCAGCGATTTTCCAGAAGTATCTTCTGACTCAGTGTCAACGTGGGACATCTTGCAATATGTAATAGAAAAAACAACATAAAGCAAAATTGATCAAATTCCTTAAATGACAGTTTCAGGAATGGGAAAAAATGCCAGTGAACAAGCTTCTAGCAACCAGAAGCAATAAATAATGAGACTTAAATAATGTGGAGACAATAGTGACGCCCATATTTTTTAGCGCCAAAAAAGACGCCCACATTATTTGGCGCCTAAATGCTTTTGGCGACAAAAATGACGCCACATCCGGAACGCCGACACTTTTGGCGCAAAAAAACGTCAAAAATGACGCAACTTCCGGCGACACGTATGACGCCAGAAATAGAAAAAAATTTTGCGACAAAAAAGTCCGCGCCAAGAATGACGCAATAAAATGAAGCATTTTCAGCCCCCGCGAGCCTAACAGCCCACAGGGAAAAAGTCAAATTTTAAGGTAAGAAAAAAATTGATTTATTCATATGCATTATCCCAAATATGAAACTGACTGTCTAAAATAAGGAACGTTGAACATCCTGAGTCAAGGCAAATAAATGTTTGAATACATATATTTAGAACTTTATAAAAAAGTGCCCAACCATAGCTTAGAGTGTCACAGAAAATAAGACTTACTTACCCCAGGACACTCATCTACAAGTAGTAGAAAGCCAAACCAGTACTGAAACGTGAATCAGCAGAGGTAATGGTATATATAAAGAGTATATCGTCGATCTGAAAAGGGAGGTAAGAGATGAATCTCTACGACCGATAACAGAGAACCTATGAAATAGACCCCGTAGAAGGAGATCATTGAATTCAAATAGGCAATACTCTCCTCACATCCCTCTGACATTCACTGCACGCTGAGAGGAAAACCGGGCTCCAACTTGCTGCGGGAGCGCATATCAACGTAGAATCTAGCACAAAACTTACTTCACCACCTCCATCGGAGGCAAAGTTTGTAAAACTGAATTGTGGGTGTGGTGAGGGGTGTATTTATAGGCATTTTAAGGTTTGGGAAACTTTGCCCCTCCTGGTAGGAATGTATATCCCATACGTCACTAGCTCATGGACTCTTGCTAATTACATGAAAGAAACTTCTTTGAGGGTTTTTCGGTTTCTAGTAAATTTAAGTCTGAGGTTAAATTTACGTTTCTATGAAGCCTTTTGAATCAGAGTGTGAACCTGCAAATAGGGTTGATAAAAGGATCATTACCCCCAGAAGAACAGCAACGCTCTTTCTTGTTTAAACTTAAAAAAAAAACAACAGCACTAAATAGTACTGACAAGAAAACGGGCGCGCCAAAAGATAAATAAAAATATATATCACTTGACCAATTATATATAAATATATATAGATGAGTGTCTGAAATAAATAGTGAATATAAAGATCAATACAGTATATGCAAAAATAGCAAATATATAAATTATTCATCAATTAATTATGTGTAATGATTGATTTGTGATTCAAACTATGAGTAACTAACAATGATGAATGACTCAATATGTAGAAATACTTATATGTTAAACAAAAATAAAAAACGTGAAAACAAAATGTGTATAATATGCAACCATAATATGAGCAGTAGATGAAAAAAGTTTCTTGATGGGTTTCTCTGGAGTAAAGGAAATTCTTGTTGGAGAGTTTAACAGCAGTGGTGTCTTGAAATGTCAATACCAAAACCAAAGGCGACTGAGAAAGCAGCTCTCTTTAATAAGGAGTAGATATAGACCAATTCCTGAAAGGAGGAGGAGAGAGAAAGAGGTGCCCGATAGTGTAATAACGTAGGACTAAGGCAAGCAAAATGAGCATAAACATCCCAAATATACTCACAAGCCTAGATGCACATCCAGTGCAATAAACAACAAACCAAGGCTTCAGAGCTGCTCGGCTGACTCAATCAGCTGGCAAAGGACTGAACAGGAAACAATTCCCACGAAGAGGTCAGCAATCACAAACCAGGCTTTGGATATACTTGCAAGATTCACCCTCAAAGAGTGAACCAGTATTTAGGGTACCCAATCCAAAGCCCAAACCAAGAAGAGTAAGGTGAGGATAAAAATGGTACTTTATTTTAAAAACAAATTAAAATCAATGCACAGGAACACAGCAACGCGTTTTCTCAGCGAGTGTGCCGTTTCATCAGGGCTGGTGAGTATATTTGGATGTTTATTGCTCGTTTTGCTTGCCTAGCCCTACGTTATTACATTATCAGGCGCCTCTTTCTCTCTCCTCCTTTCAGGAATTGGCCTTGTTTAAACTTAGTTAATTTTGTGGCAGTGCGGGACATATGGTTAAGAATTGTCCATTTTTTTGTAAAGGAGAACCCAGACAAAGAATAAAAACTCTAGTACTTTCTTTAGCACTACTTCATCTGTGTCAGTTTAGACAGGTTGAACTCAGGGGTATCATTGATTCCGGTGCTAATGATTGTTTTCTAGATTCCACCTATGCTCAGCAGATGTTTTTACCTTTTGAGGCAAAGGAAGATCCTGCCACAGTGTTTGTGGTAGATGGTAGTCCCATTAGTTCTGGTCCTTTTACGTTTGAGACTTGCAACCTTGAAATGTGAAATTCTCATGTGCAAAAAAATCTAATTTGATGTGGTTAAATCTCTAAATTTTCCTGTTATTTTGTGTTACCTTGGCTTAGGAAACATAATCCTAGTTGTGATTCGTAATAAGACCCCCCTCTTACCCCCATGAATCCTATCAACATACCCTGTGTCCCCCATTTTGTTTTCAGGTACAAAATCCCATATATATGCACCCTGAGGTTGTGCTTGAGGGGAGGGCTCTGTCATAAGTGTATGTTTAAAAGAGTAGTTTCTGTCCGTGCTGCAGTTAAGCTTACTGTACTTTTAAGGAGGTCTAGGAGATCAATAAGTCCTTAATTGCAGTAGTCTATATTAGCTCTATGTTTGTAGAATGTAGTTTGTGTATTAAGTTACTAAACCTCTTATCTGGCAATTACTACTTAGACATACTGCTTTGACTTCTGCTTCCCCTGACTAGGCTTTTGTATTATATGAAGAGGCCTTGATGTGGCAGCTAGGCATATCACCATGTGGCTATAACCAACTATTTATTTTTTTTGCTTTTAATCGCTATCTTTCTATCTATATTTATCTCTCTATTTATTATCTATCTATATCTCTCTATCTATATAATTTTTATATACATATATATATATATATATCTGTGTGTGTGTGACTTTAAACATTCATTTAACGTTTTCTCTGCATTTTCATTTCTCATAATTAAGAAAAGATTGTAGACATGGGGCAGTTATTCTAACCAAGTCCTTGCTATTCCACAGTAGCCTAACATGTTATTTAACCCAATTCCTAGGCATACATACATTGGTGGTCTCAAACTGTAGAATGTATGTGTAATTATGTGTAATTTCAGTACAAACGTTTTCCTGATAACCATACTGGAATGCCCTCATTACCTTTGTCAGTTTATTTTCATGGGGATATGTTATATTATTTGTGTAGCGCCACATTCCTTATTACAATGACTGAAGCCTCAGCAATAGTAGTGTAATTGGAGATACTGGATAGTTCTGCTGTGACATAGTTTGTAATCAGGGTGCTACATTTTATACCCATCTACAACATAAATATAACTGTATCAGCAGAGAAGAATGTGCACTCCAGAGTCTGCAAGTTTTATGTTTCAAGAAATGTATTTGGATTATAAGAAAGCAACAAGAAAACTTTTGCACAATATTTCCATAAATTGAAACTAAAGTCATAAATAATACAGAATACCAGAGTGGAATGATTATTTTAAACATTTGTTTCTTGCTAGTAAACAATAATTTGTGCAGTTTGTTGCATGTCAAAATTACCAAGCAAAATGTATTATAACCTGTGGTATGAAAATACCCTGTATACCCTCAACAATTTCTAAGCACAATTGTGGGACTGTGGGACAAAAACAAAAAGGTGCTGATTTGTGTATATTGTGTTTCTGTTTTAATAACTTGGGAAAATAGCACTTATCCTGTCTCAGCCAGAATCCTACAAGAGCTCAGTTCACCCTCGTCTGGCTTCCCATTGTTATATAGTGGTCTAGCACCTTCTTATCTATCATCCAGACTAGTCTGTTTCCTGCTCTACGAAGTGCCAAATAATCTCTGCTTCCGAGTCCCCATGGAAAATTACTTTGAAAGCCAATCTGACCTCTTGCTGCCACCCGGTTGTCAGATGATTGGAGCAATATTTTTAACTTGGTGAGACACAATTGAAAGAGGAACCATTTATCAATCTCATAAAACTATCATAAAAAAATGTCTAATACCGTTGGGCGTTTCTCGGCAAATCTGAAACGTGAGTGAAAGAATAGTTTCTTTTAAACATTTACACTTTACATGACAGTCACAAAAACATGGAAACATCTGTTGACAGATATGAATCAATTGCCTAATTTTTTCTATGTGTTTAAAATGTTTGAAACTTCATATCCTGTTTGGGTGTTGACCCATATTTTATATTCAAGTAAAAGCCTTACACTGCCACAAAATATGCTCTTTTTTTTATTTATTTTTTTGTTTCAGATACAGACTTTTCAATATATTCAATAATTATTTAGAAAATTATATATATATATATAAATATATATATAATATATATACATACATACACATATATATATACATACATACACACACATATACACACACACACACACAATACTTAAAGGAACAATAAGTCAAAAGTAAACATTCATGATTCAGATAGAACATTCTATTTTCAACAACTTTCCAATGTACTTTATCAAATTAGTTGAAGATTAAACCTATGTAGGCTGATAGGTGCTTAGGAGCATGCACATTCTACGGCAGCAGTATTTGTAATTATGTATAACATTGCTATAAA